>NW_010357121.1:462560-529360 GCF_000414095.1 Morus notabilis
CAGGCCGCCACCCCACCATTCTTCTTCAACTATCGTTTTTCTTCGACTAACATATATAATGTTATATTAATATACTTATTTAATATATTTAATATTATTATTATTTAATATATTTAATAATAATATTTATTTAATAATTTAATATTATTATTATTTAATATATTTAATAATAATATTTATTTAATAATTTAATATTATTATTTATTTAATATATTATTATTTTAAATATTATTACATGTTTTCAGAAATTAAACCACCAAACACAATTTCAGTTTTTTTAAAACTGAAAATAATTTTAGAATAAAACTACCAAACGTATTTTCAGAAATGATTCCAAAATGAAAATGAAAACGTTTTCATTTTCATTTTCATACAGAAAATAAAATCATTTTGGAACCAATTCTAAACGCATCCTAAATTATCTGATTTTGATCATGTTGCCTATCCATTATAAAAATAAGACTCGCGTCAAACACTTGACAAAATAAAACTAATTCAATATATATATATATATTTTTTTTTTTTTTTGGACCAGGGTATTTAGCATTTTGTAGATGAAAACACGTGCAAGCCATGTGTCATTTTCTGTCAATAATTTGACAAAAGGAGAAAAGTTGCAAGAGTTTTAAGTTCAAAATGAAAGGATGTAACTTGTCCTTTTTTTCAATTATTATTATTTAGATTTTTCTGCTTCCCTCTCTAATTTCCTCTTGAGTTAGCTCATTACGCTGCATTTAGAATTTCATTACTTTCCTCAAAGGAGTTGCTTAGCATAAGCACATCCATTGCGATGTAAAACGATTATTACTTACTATGACCATCACCAATGCAAATGCTAATTTCAATCATATATATTTGACACTAAAAGAGGGATAAGTAATAATATGTTTGGCTTGCACCTTTAATGCATAATGATATTTTAAATGCTAAATCTACTTTTTACCATAATTATTAATCCTTAGAAATTACAAAAATAAATTTTAAATTTTAAAATAATTTAAAAATGTAAATATTGTAATGATTAATTGAAAAGGTAAACATATCCAATAGCAATTAAGTAACAAATTTGCTATATATATGCTATATTTGGTGGCAAATTTACCACAAAATTTAACATATGGTAAACTTTGCATAACAAATGCCACTACATTGGAGAGTGTTTTTTTGCATTCCAATATCAAATTTATTATTAGCACATCAATTATAGTACTGTATTAAAAGTGTTTTAATTAAAATAATATTATTGTTGAGCTCCTAATATCTTAAGCTTTTAGGAGGAATAATAGACTAACAAATTAAGGTTTACAGCTAAGCTTGTCATCGGGGTTATTTTCTAATCAGCATCCCAAGTTTTGGGAGAAAAAAAAAACTGTAATTTACATTAGTACATGAAAAAACACTCAAAATTTAATTTATATTTTCTAGTACGTGCGCATGATCAATATAATTTGTACAGCTAGTTTTATAGATTTCATCTTTTTTTTTTTTCCTTTTGAATATCATGGGCCAAACAAGCAATAACAAATGTAACTACAAATTTTAATCGTCATTTGCTCCTACTAATTAGTTCCTATTTGTTTGGAGGGTTTCAATGGGTTTGAACCAATTTTTGGTTTCCAACCCAATTACTTCGTTACATAACATATTGAACTTAAATTTGAGTTTAGCGTTCATTTGAATCCAAAATTGAAGATTGAATGCAATTTTACCTCGCCGTTCTTAAGTTTTCAACCCATTTTACTATTCAAGTCTCAACCCAAAAGTTCCCGCCAACTATTTTTTATTCTCTATTTAGACCTTACACTATCAAACGCATGTTCAAACTACAAAAACTCATATATAGATTCAAATCTAAAAGTTCAAATCCACATAATTCGAACCCGCGAGGTAAATAGAGCCTAATTTCGTAGCTTCTGATTGTTAAGCATATTCTGCTTTTTGCTCGTGTAAATAAGTAACAATTAAGCCACTTCAGCTTATATTAGTACAAATTTTAAATCTTCCCACCCTAATTTCGAACCTTATAATAATATGCTTTCTAAATTTTTTATAAGTGTACCAAATTTTCTTCTCATGTGAACTTTATGTTATCGTACTAAGATTGATTAAAGAAAGAGAGAAATAGAAGTAGAAGAAGTTGAAGAATTTAGAGAGAATTTAGAATAATAGAGATGAAATATTTGTATTCATTAGTAATCATCAAGATCTTAAGGAATATATATATATATATATATATATATATATATATAGTTTTAGTCCCCGAAAATGTTAAAAATTTGTTTTATCCCCCTACAAGATTGAAGAAATAAAAGTAAATATCTAATTCGGATATAAATTCAATTTACTTTTTCATTCTTCTTTCCCAGCAACATGCTCAAATGCTTACTGCACAGAGAGATATGCCTAGCAATTTCTATATTGATATTTTTCGTCGCAAGTTTAATAAAATCTAGGTTTCGTACTAATATTTCTACCTTGTAAATAAAATATAGGTTCCGTCGCAAAAGAATATGAGCATTTACCTTGTAAATGCTTCACTTACCAAGGAACAGATTGTGTTTGATTTGGTAAATAGAGTATTTACATAGTAATCATAGATTTTCCAGCCAAACATAGGTCTTAATGTTATAAGCAATAAGTTAGCTTATGGTAAATTGATGATATACATGGTAAATTATTTACCAAAATGTAGATATTGACTTTCACTAGTAAATGAATGATTTACCACGTAAATAGAACATTTACCATATAAAAATAAGCGTAAAATTAGAATACCTATTGGTTGGTAAATGCTGTGTTTATCAAGTAAATTCGTCATTTACCAAGAAATATGGATTTACCTGGTAAATCCTTCATTTACCAGGGGTGTATATGCAAAAAAAAAAATCAATTTAAAATTTGGGTCAAAATATAATTTTTTGAAAATTAAGAAGTTTAGTACCCAAAAAGAGGCTTTAATGTTGTAAACAATAAGTTAATTTATGGTAAATTGATTATTTTAATGGTAAATCTATTTTTTTACTAAAATACAGAAATTGGGTTTGTCTAGTAAATAGAAATTTACCATATAAAAATAAGCGTAAAATTAGAATACCTATTGGTTTGTAAATTATGCATTTACCGAGTAAATTCTTCATTTACTGTAAATGTTGGAATTACCTAGTAAATTCTTAATTTACCATGTCTCATATTTTTACATAAGTTTTGTCTACAACATACTTCATTGATATTATCCTTTTTTAATGTTTCTCTAGCTTGAGATGGAGCGTCGGTACAATCTGGCGACGCAGGGAGGTACGGACACAGACGAGGGTTCATCCTCTGCAGCTTCAAGTCAAGAGGACATTGTGGCAAAGGTACTCGGACAGTGACAAGGACACAGGAAGGGAGTTGGCCTGACGCTATCTCAGAGGAACATATTCCACATTCCACAGCATCCGCAGTCGCAACCCAATTATGAGGAGCTTAGTCAGTGGCTTCAACAGGTCTACACACACCTCAACCAAGCCAACATCCATGTCTCGTTCTCGCCATGTGCATTTCAACCACCACCACCACCAGCCAACGATGATGATGATGAAATGCATTGTGGCAGACTCTATTTTACATAATCTGAACTTCTAATAATATGACTTATGACTTATGTTTAGTATTCGCTTTTATTAATTCATGTGATATGTGATTATTTATTCTTTTTAATTATTGCATTTATTATTACAAAACAAATTTTATAAATCCTTTCATATGATTAGTAAAATAGAGAAATTAAAAAAATATTCAAAAATATATAAAAAGTATTTTTTTTTTTAATATTACAAAACTTTTAGTTGTCGTTGCTATAAAAAAACATTCTAAAATTCATAAAAAAAAAAATTAAAAACTTTTAGCGACGAAAATTTTAGAAATGACGTCGCTGTGAAACAACTATTAGTGATAACTTTTTTAATTTTGTCGTCACTAAATATCCAATAACGAAAGTGGGGACGAAAAACTGACAACTTTTCAGTGACAAAACTGACAATTTATAGTGATGATGTTTTCGCCGTTGTATACCTTTTTTGACCCGTCATCGCTAAAATACTTTTAGCGACGGATCTACAGCGATGAATATTTAGTGATGAAATTTCGTCGCTAAAAAGGTATTAGCGACGACACTGGCACTTTGTCGTTGCTAAAAATCTACTTTCTTTTAGTGATTATGGCACAGATTGCAGCGAATAATTGTAAGTCGCTCTGTATAGATATTGCATGCAGTCTCTAGATTTGGTAAATAATTATATGTAGGCATCTTTTTAATCCATTAAGATTAGCATATAACGATAAAAAAAAAATTTTAAAAAAGAAATGAAGTTAATATTAATTTATATATTTTTAATATGTATACGTAAAAGTTTAAAACAATCCGTCTGGTCTGGATCGTTTAAATAAATTTTTTCAAACCGGTTTGGTCCAATTTTAGATTGTTGAAAAATGATTCTTATATGAAATTAGACCGGTAGTGTTCTAAAAACCATCAAACCATTCCAGTTCAACGGTTTTCAAACAAACTGTGCACAACCCTAAATTGGGTAAATAAATTAGTTGTCTTCGATGCCAGCTGTCCTCTCTTTCTCCCTCTTCGGTTTTAAATTAAAAAATAAGTAAATAATTAAGATGAATAAGACTAAAAATAGACACATTATTAATGAAGGGATCAAAACCGTATATTTCATAAATGTCAAGATATCAAGATCTAAATAGAGATCAACCGCCAAAGAAAGACAAATACATGATCTTTGTTGGTGTTAAATAAGGGAACTCATACTGTAGGACTTAGTATTTTACTCTATCAGTGAAATTACTATTTTAGTGGTTCGAACCTATATTTATAGGTTTAATTTGTGAGTGTTTACACTAAAATTATTTTCAATGGGAGATAAATAACTGTTCTTATTCGTAGATCATATGTTAAAAGACTAATTCAACAACTAAAATAACAATTCCCGCTGATAAACTGTGAAAGTAGGATAGCTAGCATCAAGGTTACTAAAAACATTCCAATTAAGTTGGACACCCTCTCCGACAACCATCCTTCACTAGCGCCGAGCCGTATATCATTAAAATAAATGATAAAAAATAACAAAGAAAAAAAAGACACGAAACAAGACAAAAAATAGCAGTTTCTTCATGAACTGCTGATAGGATAGCAGATTCTCAGCATAAAAGTTCTCATACAATAAACAACCCGTAATATGAATTTTGAAAGACAAAAGTGAAACCAAGATGACGTCATGCACGGCTTCAATGTTTGCGGAATACGTCACGGCTTCAATCAGAGTCGATGTTAGGATAGTCAATCGTACATATGTAGATCTCGTGTACAAATTAGTCAGAGAATTAAAGCTCTCTCTTACACAGCGTATATTCTCATATGAACGCATTAAAAAGTAAAAAATGATGTCATATATGAAGTTTATGATTTATGGTCCGTGATCGTTAAGAGCGAAAATTCTGCGGTTCTTCATGCATGCGTCATACGTGACACAGCTTGGTATACCTATATATATACCAAATGATCACGACCAGGCATACCACCCAATCATCAAGTTCAATTATAACAAGATAATTAAAGAGAGGAACTTTTGACGGATATTATTGCAATTAGGCATACGCAATATCAGCAGCAAAAAGAAGTCCAACAGATCCAACAATACCATTACTTTGGAGCGATAGTTCGAGCATTAGGCTATCTCATAACACAAGATGGGAGTTTTGTCGTTAGAAGCTCTTGCCATGGCAGACATGAACCATCTTTCATTTGATTTGGACGTGGACGAATGGGAGCGTAGAGATCAGATGGATTCTCCTCCACCACATTTAGTAGCCGAGGATGAAGAAGATCAAGTACGGAAATACAAAAAAGAAAAAGAACAAGAAGCGCCTCAAGAAGAAAATGATGATGATCGAGCTCTGAAGAAGAAGAAGAAGAAAAAGACTGACGTCGATGGCTCAGATATGCGTAGGTGCTTGATCATTTGGGTTAATAAAGTTATGACAGATGCGAAAAAAGTATAGCGTCATAATTCAAGATGAGAGAAGAGATTGTTACTAAGGGCTTTCAAGATCATCTTTCACTAATACTCAAAGTGAATAGAGGACAATATTATTGTACATGTATGCATGCCACGTTTTAGTCATGTTTGAATTGTATATTCATTAATTAGAACGATTTATTCTTATGTTAGAGAGATCCAGTTTTGTTTTTTGTATAGCGAAGTTTAGGGAGCTCTTTCACTTCTTTGAACATATTTGTTCTACCGTCTTAACACACTCTGAATTGAACGTCTGAGGGGGTAATTTTTTTTTTTATTTTTTTTATTGTTTTTGTATCCCATCTGCTAAAGTTTGAAGATTTTTTAAATAAACTGTAAAAGGAAATAACTAGTATCGAAAGTAACTAGTACATCCCAACTATTTTTCAACTCCTATGAAGGATTAAAAAAAAACAATATTTCAACTATATATGTTGGAGAACTTTATAATTATCAACCTACAGCCAAAGGAAAAAGTTGAAAATTGACTCAAAGAAAAGAGTTGAAACATATATATTATTCCTTTGATTTCCCTTCGTTGACGAAAACTATGAGAGGAACTGCAAATGTTAAAAAAAAAAATGTTTACATAGACTATGAGAAAAAGTAGCTAGCTTGTGTCAATGAAAACTAACACATTCCAATTAGGTTGTATCCATTCAAGGATATATAATGTTTATATTAAGCTATATATTCATGTCATTGTCAGAAGACCTTTTTCAGTTTCTTTTGAACGATGCATATCACTATGTACTGATCACTGAAACCGATTTCTTACTCCGCGCTGTAGTTAAATGAGAGCTTTGTGTTTTGTTATAATCCTGTACTTTCTTTCCTCAGTTTCGCAAATTCTTTATTTTTTTTTTTTTTTACCTTTTAGTGAATAAATTCGTCCAGTACCAATATTGTTCTTCAATTGCAATCTAGCTAGCTAGCAACCATTGACTTAGCTTATGATGATTTACATATGTCCACCGTACACGTCGTTTAGGAAATCCAAATAATTAAAATAGTAAATTGTACATCGAGTCGTACTGAATATATTATAAGATGACAAAAGAACTTTGTTGATCAAGAGGAAATTTATCGAATTTTTGTCGAATCCGTGTATGCACATTTTGAGGGACGTTATAACTAGAAAGCTTTTAAAGACTATGATTAACCTTAATTAGAAGAACAAGATCGATCGTTAAGGTTTTCTTTAGGTTCAATTTTTTAGTTCAGTTGTGGCACGGTGCTAATGTCCTATAATCATTGTATACATGGACGTAAAAATTTTTCAAAAAATAAAAAAAGTTCTCCAATATGTTACAGCCAAGAGGGTAAAGTACTTAATTAATTAGTAATTAGTACATTAAAATTAAAAGAAAAATAGGGAAAACTGAGTCCAAAACAAAAGTTGATCAGTAACGTGAATTAACATAGAAACGATACGATTGATTTTCAGAACACACATTAATTTTGTATTAATCAACATTCCAGTTCATTAACTCCTCTTTCTTCTTGTTTCTAGTTAAGAGCCATTTCAATTATATCCCTGACATATATAGAAATTCCCCACGTTTGGTAGGGTTTAAATTTTCTGTAATCTTTATAGTGCAATTTCAATGAGCACAAAACAAGTAATTTCTACGTATGAAACAGCTGATTGATCTTAGCCCATAATTTACAGATTGACTTTGAAACATTATCCGTCAAACTCGCAAACTAAACTTTTCATATTAATCCTCTACCAATTCAAACTTATACACAAGATATTATATATATATATATATATATTATATAAAACTATGCGCAGGGATTAATTCACATATTTTTTTCGTTTGTTAAGGCTGGAGATGTCATGGGGATCATATGCGCAGGGATTAATTCACATATTTTTTTCGTTTGTTAAGGCTGGAGATGTCACGGGGATCATAAGACTTAATTTTTGGTATGTGTGTGTGTGTGTGTGTGTGTGTGTGTATATATATATATATATATATAACATCTTCACGCATGGTACGTATAACTTGTCAATTCTGACAACTGCCTGGTTGCTACGTATTCCATGACATATGCAGTAACCAAAAAATTAGGTTACAACTTTTATTAATCCCTCTCCAACCTAAAAGTAATCGATTATCACAAGCTCGCTTTTGAAGTTTTTAATGTGATAAAAAAAGAGCCCGTGTTTTTCTTTACTTTCTGCCTTTCCTAGTAAAATAGAGTGCACCGGGAGAAATTATATATTGGTAATTCGCATATATAAACAGGAATCATCTACACTTTGTTGCAAAAAGTGCAGATATTAGTACTCTTCACTTCAAGAATTAATGTCGATTGAGGCTCTGGCGATGGCGGGCATGGATTGCTCAGAATGCCGCATCAATGCCGAAGACTTGGAGCCCGGTGATCGGGAACATGAGCTGCCGCAGCCGCCTCTTTATCTGCTAGCCGATCAGCAAAACTCTGTCAGTGAAGCTGAAGAAAAGAGGGAGATGACCATAAGCACAAACATGGTGGGTGATGGAAATATAAGGGAAAATTAGCCCGTTGCCTGTATATAGATGAGCTTGTTTCTTCCATGATCAAAGAGAAATCTCTATAATACTTAAATACTATTTATGCACTCAAAAAAGGAAGAGAAATGTATATTCGCTAATTTCGGCTGTTGTTTCTCTGCGTGTGTAGTTAAAATAATATGTGTGTACTTTTTTTTCGCTCAACAACTAATATAGATGTGCTTTGATGTATATTTGTTAGTTGTGGGTTAAAATTCGGAAGATTTCTCAAATAAATGTATAATTTTTGTGGCTTATTATTACCATTATGCGGGTTATTTTGGGAGATTATTTTCATGTAAATTTACAGTAATTTTATGCGTATCATATTTATCTCATTAATTTGATAATCAGTCATATATCTCTAGACCAGATTTTTCCTGATGTTTTGGTATGTTACTGATAGCAAATGAATGCCCATAAAGCTCGTATATATGTAATCTTCTATGAAGGGGAAGAAGACATAGAGAACATATACTTAAAAGATTTTAGGCTGAGAATTCTATCGTTATATAAATATCAACTGTTGAATATACTAGACAAAGATTATTCTAATTTTCTGTTTTCTTCTTTAGACAACCATGGATTGTTCTTGATCATGAGGTTTTAAATCTAATTCCTATGATTGGAGGTATGATTTGTGGTTTCCGTTTTTATTGTGTGTATTTATGAAAATTTCTAACCTATGCTCCAACATTTTAATAACACATAAAATCAACCTCCACGTAGAAAGTGTTGTGTGTATATTTATGGGCTACACATGACACACAGATTGCACCAGATAATTGTATGCTACTTAATATATTGCGTCGAGTCTCTAGATTTGGTACAATAATTATTTGTAGGCTTCTTTGATATCATTTCTCTTTCTTTCTCTTTTTTTCTCTTCTTTTTTGTTTTCTTTTTGAAGTTATTTCAGTTTTTTTTTTCCCTGGTTCACTTTTACCATCTATTTTTTCTCTCGACACTTTACAAGCTTCTTTTTGTTTTTTTTTATTAGGGACCTTTTACGGTACGTTAATATACCGATAGGTCAAGTTTTATGTCTGTCATATCTGTATAAAATCATAAAAAAATTAAAAAAATACGCATATTTAATGGTTAGAAAACCTGACATATTGGTACACCATGCGTATCAGAGAATCTCCCTTAAAGCTTCTCTGATCATGGCTCACATTTCTTTTATTTTTTTTGAAAAGCTAATCAAGTTTGCTGACAAGTTTGCTTTCTTCAGGAGCTTGGATCACAAATTTTTTTTTTAAATTCTCGTGTTCGCTTGTTGGTAGTTTTGTTTTTCATTGCTAGGATGTGCTATGAATGGAGTTTTATTTTTGGGGGTTCGAACGATGCTTTGGATGATAGTGTACTCATTTTCTCTTCTACATTTTTTTCCCTCTTCTTTCTTTTTCTTTTTTTTTTTTTTACTCCTATAATATTTTGTATTTGTTTTCTTTTAGTTTAATAATACTTAAGTAAGAGGCGTGGTATGAGATGGAGTGTTTAGTAGGTATCAATTTAGTTTGGAATCAATTTAGTTTGGAATGTGTTGATGGTGGAATTTCGTCAATAGAAATACACTTGATTACCGTCTCGTAATAGGTTGGATTACCGGTTGAATACGTGAGAATAACGGCTTTATATCCGATTAAATCCGATTGATAGAGTGTTATGGTTTGTGCATGTGTTTTGTAAATTTCGCTTAAAGGTTTTTCAAAATATGAAAGAAACTAAAAGAAACGATAAGAACACCAAGATTTATAGCAGTTCACTATCAATGCAAAAGCTACATCCACTTTGAGAAATTCCCCCCTCTTTTCCTTCTTTTTTTTCTTTTTGATTACAAGAAGCTTGACTCTCTCTTATGTTCGTACCAGTCTCTCTCTCTTTCTCTTATGCTAGGCACCTTTTATATTACATAGCCTATTATCCTACTCATCTAGACTGCAGCTCTACAGTGCTTTTCTAACTATTCATCTACCTATTCTGTCCAAAATTACGGCTATGTGGCTTTCCCGTGATTTCCTATTAGTCTATTTTGAGCGACCAACTGGTTAGTAATCATTTATCTAGCCAATGGCTTTGTTTATGCACACACATAACCTGGGGATTTCTCTCTCTTGTTGCTTCAGGAGGTCGTCTCGAAATCTAGACCAGATGACTTATCGCGTTACCCTCTCCACTTTCACTTGGCCTGGATAGCAAGCCCAGACAGAGCGTTCGTCCCCGTCGATCCTCACATAGGATCGACGGCCTATGAGGGTTTTGGAGTCATCTTCGTCTTGGTCATTTGAACAGTCGACTGCCATCGCGGACCCTTTGAAACAGCTGAACTCCAAAGTCTGAAAAGCATATGCTTCGACCGTCGGCGCCTTCTACAGGCCATGTGGACCCATAAATGTCCTCACGTTTTGGCCATGTGGAGCCTATTTGTCGTCTAACGTTGCAAGGTAGATTTTCCCTTGTAACAGCTGCCCCCAGGTCGAGGTTTTCCTTCGAACTGGCTCGAGCTTTAATTATGATGGGACTTACCCTTGTATTTGGTTTGCTTTGGGCAAAGGAACCTAACTCCAAACCTCATTTGTAATGATGGATCTGACGCCAAAGAGACCCCTTAGGTAGCTTAGCAGTCGCGTCGATCCAATCACTCTGCTGACGCCATCCTCTGTTTTAAACGGACAAACCTGGGCCATTGCATCACGCCTTTTCAATTTCTCACTCCTTTCCTCGTCGTTGGATCGCATCATCGTCGTTGGATGAACAGTTATCTCATCCGACGGTTAGAAGTCGCAGATTCTGATCATTAAGCATATTCTGCTTTTTGCTTGTGTAAATAAGTAACACTTAAGCCACTTCAGCTTATGTTAGTACAAATTTTAAATCTTCCCACCTTAATTTTGAAACTTATAATAATATGCTTTCTAAATTTTAATAAGTGTCACAAATTTTCTCCTCATGTTAACTTTATGCTATCATACTTAAGATTGATTAAAGAAAGAGAGAAATAGAAGTAGAAGAAGTTGAAGAATTTAGAGAGAATTTAGAATAATAGAGATGAAATATTTGTATTCATTAGTAATCATCAAGGTCTTAAGGGAAATATATATATATATATATATTTAGTCCCCGAAAAAGTTAAAAATTTGATTTTATCCCCTTACAAGATTGAAGAAATAAAAGTAAATACCAAATTCAGATATAAATTCAATATACTTTTTCATTCTTCATTCCCAGCAACATGCTCAAATACTTACTGCACATGGAGATATGCCTAGCAATTTCTACATTGATATTTTTCGTCGCAAGTTTAATAAAATCTAGGTTCCGTACTGATATTTCTACTAGATAGGGAAAAAAAAAACATATTTTCCTCTTTCAATAGTGCCAAAAAAATATGGCTTCAAAATGTTGATTTTTTTTATTATTATTATTCTTAGTTCTGAGCAACATGCTCAAACATTAATTCCATTAAAGCTTGGCATTTACAAATTTCAGTGCCCTTTGTTTTATATATTTAAATTCAAATTATTTGAATCTGTTATGTTTAAAGAGATGGATTTATAGTGGAAATAAAAGAAAATCTAAAAATAGGACGAACAAAAAAAAAACGATAAGTTAAGAAGGCCAGTTATTGTACTTGATTCTAAGGGTAGTTTATAAATCCTGCGTTTAAAACTCATGATGTCTTCCTTTGTACTAAGTTGGGTCTGGATGGAATTAATTTTTCATTGGTCTTATTTAATTAAACAAGAAGGTCAAGTTATGGTTGATTTTCCAAACAGCAAGAACAGAACAAATCTGATTCACAAGAAGCTTTCTGTGCAAATGGTTACATTGGTCCTAATTTAAAGTAGTTTCTATGAGCACACCTTTAAAAGCATCATTTTGAGATTAATTTACAAAAAAGAGCCTATAAAGAAGCGTACAAATCATATTCACATGTTCCGGCCAAAAAAAGACATCACATCACATGTGTGTCACGTTCAGCCAAAAAAAAAAAAAAAAAAAAAAAAAAAAAAAAAAAAAAAAAAAAATTCACGCGTCTCACGTATGACGTATTCGAAGCTTTCACAAAAGCAGATAAATTAAAGACATTTGTCAATAGTCACCATCATATTCTGTGTGAAACGTTTCATCACGGTATTCATATTTTCCCAGAACATACTATAGTATTAGTAGGGAATAAATGAAGGATAAGAGAAAATACAAAGTGGGGCCATGATGTGGAGAAGATGAGATCACAGGATAAAATTACGCACTCATTTGAGAACGTTTATCCCCTTTGCTTAAAAATTGAAAGAAAATTATCCTAACATGCCTCCGAAATCTAATAGTATAGATATATATATATATATATATATCATCTCGTCTGTTATTATCTTTGTTGATTTTCATATTCTACCAGAATACTCTTCAAACACCGAAACAGGAGATGTCTCCTCTTTTTTATAAAGAAGAAAAATAATCTTTTTTTATTTTCATATTTTACCAGAATACTCTTCAAACACCGAAACAGGATATTTTGTGATGAATTGAGTGGCGTAGAATAAAAGTAATCTGATAAAGATATCTACTAAAGATATTTTGTGATGAATTGAGTGGCGTAGAATAAAAAGTTTACAACATTTAGTTACATAAATGTAAAGATAAGTGTGTTCTGAGTATCATTTTTGCATTTCCCCACGTGTGTCCATTGAAATCATACAAAGTGAGGTTTTGTATTCTTAAAGCTTGCACACTTGCAGAATGTACTCAGAAGAGATATACAGTTTGAAATGCTAAAAACGACAACAAAAAATGGAGAATGTGCCAGAAAAACACCAAGACCTGAAACCGAAATATAGAGGCCTGGATTTAGCAAACAGGAAATACTGGCATGCTTCATTTAGTGAGCACCAAGCTAAACCTACCAAAAAGAATATTACATATTCTTGTGACTTGAAAAGAGGGGATGGCCACAATGCATTAAAATATTACATCATCGTCCACCAGACAACTCAATAGCATCCTGGTTATAAATGGAATCTTCACCCCAGTCGAATCTTCTCTGTAGTCTCTCATACTCTTGCCTACGAGTGACCTCGACACTCTGCCACTCTTCCCATCTCTCAGCCAGCCCCTCTCCTTCAAGCATCCGCACCACCTCTGACATGGCTGGGCGATCCTCCGGCTGTTGCTGCGTACAAAGCAATGCGACTTGGATCATCATCTCGACCTCTTGGAGGTCGTAATTATTATTCAGATTGCGATCCACAATAGCATTCAGTCTTTTCTCCCTTTCTAACTTTTTCACCTGCAGAAGGAAAAAATAAATAAATAAAGAGCACAGCGTGACAAGTTTAAAGTCGAAAGACCTGCACAAGCATCTAAACAAGTATATCTTACATGGTCAAGCAATAAAACATCGTCTTCTTCTTCCAAGCGTGAAAAGTCAATAGCTCGTTGACCTGTGACGATCTCTAAGAGCATTATTCCATACCCAAAAACATCGGTTCTTTCTGATGACTTCCCGGTGGACAAGTATTCAGGTGCTATGTGGCCCATTGTCCCACGGACTTGAGTTGTCACATTAGTCTTTCTAGCATCCACCAACTTTGCCAAGCCAAAGTCTCCGACAACTGCTTCATAGTCTTCATCAAGTAATACATTAGCAGCCTTAACATCCCGATGAATGATCTTAGGATTGCAATGTTCATGCAAATACTCCAAACCACGGGCTGTGCCCAAAGCAACTCGTTTTCTAGTGGGCCAATCCAAAACTGGCTCTTTTATCTCTGCATTAATACTTAGAATTAGGTAACAAATAAAAAAGGCAATATAGAACTATAGATAATAGATATACATCTGCAACTCTGAATATTTATGACTTAGAAGCAATACCTCGTAATTGATAGGCAACACTTAAGTTCTGCATAAAAGGATACACCAAAAGGCGTTCTGTCGGGGTTGTGCAAAATCCAATAAGTCGTAATAGATTCCTGTGGACTGCCACACTAATCATCTCAACTTCACGCTGGAAAGCTGCATCTCCTCCGGGGCTTTCATAATCAGTCAACCGTTTAACAGCAACTTTCGTGTTATCAGACAGCACCCCTTTATATACCTTCCCAAAACCTCCCTGGCCAAGGACATTTTTTTCGCTAAAGTTGTCTGTGGCTAGCTGCAATTCCCTCCATGCAAATCTTTTCAATTGACCAAATGCTATTCTTCGGTCAACTTCACCTGAGCCCAAATTTAAGAATGTTTAAAAAGAATATTTCAAAAGAGCCAAACTGCATGTGTAACAAATGCAAATTATGATCTTTTTCAATTCGAGCTGAGATGTGACATTTTCTAAGAGCTTTTCACTGTAGCAGGAAAAGTTAGATGTGACATTTTCTGAGAGCTTACTGTAGAAACCTAAAACTGAAAACTCGAATCGGTGAAATGAACGAAGCCTTAATCTTCAGCACGTGGAAACAATATGAATATATTTACACTATTAAGATAACAAATGAAAATTTAACATAAGACAAGGCAATTTATCTGTTAAACCATAGGAAAGTAGCACAGACCAGCCACATCAACAAAAACTTCCCGCTTGTAGCCTTTTCGTCTATTCTTGCAAAGAAAATAGACAACGAGTCCAATGCAGAGAATGAAAACCAGTCCTCCAATAATTCCAACTATTGTTCCAACACTTGGCTTATGTGAGCTCCCTGTCAAGAGTCAACAGATATTAGCAGATATAGCAGAATAGATATAGCAGAATATAGGGAAATTGGGTAATTGAAATTCGCAGAGAACTAAATGAATCCAGTATGACCTGAATCGTCAATATCAGTTGCACAAGGGTGACCGAAATCTACGCCACAGTTTAAGCGGTTTCCTGTGAAACTACAACAAGAAACACAAACTAAATAAAGAGTATGCTGATGAACAATGAGGGAAGGGGAGAGGGAAAGATAACAGAACAACATACTTGAAGACATTGTCAGTAATAGATAATAATAAGTTGGAATGTTCTTCTTACTTGTACTTGACAATTTGGAATAATTTGTCAGGAATTTGACCGCTCAGATCATTTGAATCTAGCTGACTGTAACGACAGAGCATAAAATGCTATCAAACACCAAATAGAGATAAGGCTAAATTTTCCCGATGTGGAAACAGGCCCGACAATTCTCTTTGATAAGAACTCAAGTAAAATAATAACAACAACAACAATAATAATAATAATAATATAATAAAAGAATACATAAGTTAAGGTTTCTTATAGATATGATATCATACAGAGTAATCAAGCTCTGAAGGCTAGAAAGTGACTCGGGGATTGTCCCATTCAGATTATTTTGACTCAAAATCCTGCTTGCATGATAGAAAGATTGTCAAAGAAAAAATTATCAAACATGCAAAAGTCATTAGACAAACACGAAAACTTATAACACGTATGGTACCACTTACAAGAATTGAAGTTTCTTCAAATCACCAAGAGACGATGGTATTGGACCTCTTAAATTATTATTCTCCAAATTCAAGTTCCCTAAATTTACTAGATTTCCAAAATCTTTTGGTATCTCGCCAGTTATACCATTTCCTTGCAATGACCTGCATATATACATCTGATAGACATAAGGGTCATACATAAATGGTATGCAAATTCAAGAATTGAAAGAAAGTAGGGAAACAAATACTGCAAAGTTCTTGCATCAATAAGTATGTATTGCTAATAGCCTCTATCAGTCAGCATCACCTTCAAGTTGCATCATTTACATGTTTTGTGATGCACATAAATTCAATAATGAGCACGTAATATAAAATATATAAAATTTAAAATAAAATAAAAAAAAGAGTGGAACACTTCACATAATACAAAATAATATAACATTGTTCGTCATATCTAGTGATAGTCTTAAATATAGACAAAAATAGGATGGACACAATTCCGCTGCAGTCATTTGTACTTACAGAATTTTGAGCGTCTTCAAGGCTCCAACTTTAGGGGACAAGGTTCCAGAAAATCCCATATTCGACAATGATCTGCAAATAACAATCAAACTAAGCACAGTTTGGCACTTGAGGCGCTTGGGAAAGCACAGACCATTTTAGGTAATTCAAGTTTGTGAGCTAATATTTAGTTCTTCACAAGCCAAGAAGGTAGCATATAACTAGCAACAACACATACGAGCAAAACACTACTGAAAAAGAGGAAAAGAGAGAAGCACATAGAAGAATATCTTACACGGCTACCACATTATTATTAGAATCACAGTTAACATTGGACCAGGTGCATGGGTTAACTTGGTTGGGATTCCAGTCCTTGAGCTGATTGCTTGAAGCATTCAGCGAACTTTTCAATGAATTGAGCGCGTCTCCTGAAGCAGAAAAAACAAATGTTTGCATCACTCAAACAAACATGCAGAGGTTTCTACCCCGTACCTGTACATAAACCTCAAAAAGAACAATGAAAAGTAATGATTTAAAACGAATTCTATCTACATGGAAACCTCAAGAGACCCACCATGCGAGAAAGAAAAAGAACAAAAGTAGAAGTAGACAATGTCTGTATAAGAAAAACAAAAATTTTCATCCTTGTCACATTCACAGGACACAAGTTTCAGTTTATGCCTACTGTATATGAAAACTAACATCACGGACTAAACAAGATGCTTCATATGTTTGAAACCCCATCCAGCCCCAACAAGGCTAAAACTAAGTCACTTCATTGTGGATGCCTTCTTGTTGTTCCAAAGCTTTTTTCTATGTGAATACTGTATGTTTAGTTTACTTTAGCCTGCGTTAAGCAATCTTATCACGGTTTCGTATCCAGTACCTTGAAAATCGGACAATACAAAAGAACGCAGCCAAGCTAAGATCAGAATTACAAAGATCACTTCCATCTTCAACGACATCACACCCGCAGATCGTTGGACTTTAACCCGTGAGGATCAAGAAACATATGAATCATTGCCATTTCTGCAAAAATTTCCCAGCATCTGAAACATAAATACTTCAGATATACAGCAGAAATTACATCAGATACAAAAAAATTGAGGCAAAGAGCTTGGAACATTTTTTCAAGCATTGAGCCACAATAAAACATTTACTCACTTAACTATCCACTTAGTAACAATATAAGAACCAACTATTCATAATTTAAAATTTTAAAAATTTAAAACCTAAAATAGTAACTAATTGAAGTTAAAGCTGATGTTAAACCTGCGGAAGTTTGGCTATAGCTTCATTTTTGTCTTCTCAATTAACTTCAGAAGTATCCTTCTAGAATATCACAGTCAAAATAACTAGAAAAACTGTGGCAATATTTGAATATAAAGTTTGGCGTTGAATTAAATTTACTAGTTTTCACTTTCAATATCATCTGAAAACGGAACCTAAAACCAAAAAAAGATGACCTAACCCATACCAAATCTTGAGGTACAAAACTTATCAAATTTATAGACTTTTTTATTCCAAAAATACGAATCAAACGCAGAATTATATATTCACAAAAAAAATGGAAATAATTTTTTTCTTTTCTTTCAGTTTCAGAATCTCAACAGTTGCGCAGTTTCTCGAGTACCAATTCCACCTTGAATTCAAATTCGATTCCCACACAGGTTTTCTTCCTCTTTCCCAACAACCAAACAGGAATCGAAACTCGGAAAATTCGCGGTCAATTTAAAGCCAAAAAACAAGCAACAAAAAGCAGATAGGTATCGAATTTAAGGCTGAAAGATTCCGGAGCGACGAAATCTAAGCTTCGCCAAAGACAGAAATCAATCAAAAGGTAAAGAGAGAGCGAAGAAAAGTACCTTTTGTTTTGTATTGTTGGAGGACGAAAATGAAATGAATCGGAAAAAGAGAGAGAGAGAGAGAGAGAAAGACGATAGAAAAACCAAAGGCCGTAAAAGCGTCGTTTAGAGGGATTCGAGGAAAAAAAAAAAAAAACCAAAACCTTCGGTAAAGCAATGGAAGTTAGCTGGCTACCAAGCTGACCAGTCAGCAGTTAGAGAGAGAGAGAGAGAGATGAAGAACAAGAGGAGAGAGAAAGATGAGAGAGAGAGAGAGAGAGAGAGAGAGAGAGAGAAATTTGCAGTTACAGTCAGTCTTGCAGAGTATTTGATTGAGCTAATCTATGACACAAGTTTTTTGTGTGTTTTTTCTTTTTTCTTTTTCTTTCAATTTTTTTTCTTTTTCTTTTCTTTTTTGTTGATTTTTCGTTTTTTATTAGTCAATGGACGTAGCAATAATTAGTCCCTGTCAGTGCTTAGCTTTATCGTCTTTGTGCTGGGGACGCCTGGACGGCCAATTACTTGTTTGACCCCTTTTTATGTGTTCTTTTTTTTTTTTTCTATCGGAAGAAAAATAAAAAAATAAAAAATAAAATTTAGAATTTAGTGACGTTTAGTAAGTGAATTTATGCTTTGATTCGAATCATAGTTTATGATTTATTAAAATATTTTTTCTTATAAAAAATATACGTAAAAAAACAGTTCTAATATCATGATTCTAATTCATGAACTAAATGTCTCTTTAAATTTCGACTAATAAATTTAATTTTACAGAAAAATAGGGATAAAATTACTACTTACCCCCACTAGAAGAAAAATATAATAAAAAAAAGGTTTGGGTAAAAGTTTACGACCCTCTTGCCTTTGCCCCCATGTTTTGTAGTTCATTTCAATATCAATCATATTTTACTTTTTGTTTAATTGTTTTTTATGCATGAAACAATCTCGCAAATATTTCTTGTGTTTTCATTCAAATTTTATTTTTATACTTTTTATTACGAAATTTTTATAATTAATTTTTAAAATTTAATGTGAAATCAATATTCAATATTGCCCCCTTTATTCATTATTCTCTTTATGTTTATTGTTTAGATTAAATCTATTTTAATAAAGGATATTTATGATTAAAGAGGTCAATAATAGAAATATCATTTTTATAAAAAGACAGTTTTTAACTTTTCCCTCATAAATACGAAAAATTTCTCTTGTATTTTTAAATCAGTGCAAAAGTAAGGGTTCGGTTGGTAAAGTGGTTCAAATCAGAGTACGTTTGAACCATGTCGGTTTTGAACTACGGGGTTGAATATGGGTTTAAACCTTAAGAACCCAAGGGGAATTGCGTTTAGAAATATTTTTATTTTGAAGGTTTAAATGTCACATTAAGAGGTTCAAACTGTTTTTTACTTTTTACAAATAAACACTGGTTTGAACCTAAATCTGAACTCAAACCCCTTTAACCCTCCAATCAAACGAAAAGTAAATATTTTGATGGGTAACATTTGTAAAATAAAAAGATCCCAATATTTTCTGATAATGAGAATTTATCGAAAAGCCACTAAAGTGATAGGATACAGGACAAATCTAAAGCCATAAAAATGAGTGTCACTCATATGACTAGAAAACACAAATGCACCCTTAACCCAACAACGGAGAGGACCTAAGCCACACAAATAGACTAAGAGCGCTAGTTGATACAAAATACCAGTAGACGAGAAAACCATTGCCATTATTACAACACTAACATAAACAAAAAAAAAAAAAAAAAACTGTGAAAATTTTACAAATATACTAAAAGATCAATCCAGCAAGACCAAGCCTCTCAATGCCAAAGATATGTGAAGCATGGTAGGAGCGGCACTGAAAAACAAACACCCGAAACGGTGACGAAAGTGTTAGAAATACAGCAGCACATGGATCTCACGCGTCGTTGTTGACGGGCGGTAACTACCACACGCAACGGTCTACCTTCCTGGCCTCCCTTCTGCAATCTAGTTCCTGGTCTTTTAATTGAATCCCGTGGTGCACGTGTCCTAAATCGACAATAAAAGAACGACGACTTCTTCCCCCTTGAATGACTCCATTCAAGTGACTACCGACACTTCTGTCGGTATGAACTTAACGCCGGTGACCATTATGATCTTCTCAAAGAACTTTGGAGGTCGACGGCCTGCCTAAACGCCGGACCACCGACCCCAGAATGTGCTCTCTCTATGTTCTTACAGAGCCTCTCTTTCTAATTTTCTCTCTCTAAAAACGCTTTTTAATATTTTTTTTATAAAAGATCCCAATATTTTGAGTCATTAATACTCACAAAACCTCGGTTTTAAACCCTTTTTAAGCATCTCAAAAAAGAAAAAAAAAAGGCTTGTTCGTCTGTATTTTTGAGTTATGGTGACTTGAGTGTAGATCTTGAGTTGAATTTGAATTATAATTTGAGTTGAAGTTGTACTTTGAGTTTTTATTTAGTTGTGTACATTTGAGTTATAATTTGATATGAGAATCTTTTTGAGTTTATATTTTGGTGGGTCAAAACTTAAATTTATATTTGAATAGTATTTTAATAAAAACTCAATGGTGATGAAAAATTTTAATAGGGTATTATATGAGTGGGGTTTTATTCGTCTCTTCGTTGTGAATACATAGAAAAAAAAAATCATCTCAATCGGAATTAAAATGAAAAAGTTATGGCGTTTTTAAAAATAAAAAAAATAATATTTATTAACTTAAGTTTGAGTTTATGAACTTGAGTTGAAGAGAAAATTTGAACTTAGATTTTAGCCTCAAACTCAAGTTAAAACTCAAATTTTACAAAAAAAAACATGAATTTAAATAAAGTTGTAACTTGCGTCCAAATATTTTTTGAGTTTAGGTGTAAAAGAACAAGTCCAAAATCTTTCTTTGGCTTTGCCTCGGAGCTTTATTTTAGCTTTAATATTGAGACTTTTATTTACACTAGTCAAAACTTTTAAAGCAACAGTTATACAAATAATCGGAAAAAACATAAAGAAAGAAAAAAGAAAGGATAAAAAATAGTAATAATGAATATATTATCCTTAATTATTACAATAATAATTAAATTATATACATAATAAAATAATATGCTAAATAACTAAAAAAGGTCATTAGAAATCAGTATATAAATAATTACAATGTTAGTAATTTAATCATATTTATTAGTTTATAAATAATTAATTAGTATATTACTAAAAAAAATAATTAGTATATTAATAAGATTCAAATCAACAAATTAAACTGGAGTTTTTATTTTTTTTTTCTTTTGAATGATACTCGAATTAACTTTGATATCTCATAAATAATAGTGCACATTAAATATGAAAAGAAAAGGACACACATTGACTAAGGAATGATAAATAAATATATCCATAGGATATTCAATTTTACGGACCCCACAAGTGACAACTAGAGGACCAGTTATAGGCAAATTTTCATAATTGGGTGAACGATTTTCTTTAAAAAAAAAATGAAAAATGAAAAAAAAACCCTCTCAACAACTGCAGGATCGTCCCCTAGTGTAGAATATAACGTGAATATCATTTTCTTTCGGATTAATTATAAAAACTCAACTTAAAATATGACTCGTGTAACATTTTACCTATCGATATTTAAAATGTAATATTTATTCTTTTTGAATTATAAATTGTTAGCAAAAATGCTCTTTCTGTTAGTATTCCTAACGGAATCACCACATGTCATACAAATATTAATTGTTGCCAAACAGTTTGATGACAGTATTTCTAAATTTATATTTTTTAAAAATATTTAATTTATTTAATATGATAATAAATAAAATAAAATAATAGACAACATTTTTAATTTTACTCATCTAATTAATTAATTACAAGAAAATTATTTAGAAAGTTTTAATTTTTAACTTGTAGTATTTTTTTTAAAGAAAATGTAGGATTACCAAAATACCTCAATTATGAATATGATCCATTTTTTTGTTGAAAAACTAACAGAAAGAGCATTTTTGTTAGTAATTCATAATGGGGGAAACATAAATCACATTTGAAGATTGAAGATAAAGTGTTATAAAGATAATAATTCAGAGAAAATTTTTATAATTAATCATTTTCTTTAATATAATCATTAAGAAAGTTATATCATAGAAAGTCTTATTTCTCTTTTGCCCATAGGGGTGATCTAAAGGTCAGTATGAAATCTGAGCGAGTGTTTATAGGGTCTCTCTCACACTAAATTATACCCTGATTAACTAAAAATAAAAAATAAACCTCTTGAATTCAAACTTATCTCTGACATTAACCCATATCCGCATTCGACAAAACAAAACGTCGACAAAGTCCTCTACCATAGCGACACTACCCAAGGCCAAGCCTCCTATAATCTGGTCACAGTCGTGGAACATTGCTGAACGTAGGAGTGACAATTTGTATTAGTGGATTGTGTTCGTGGTAATCCATTAATTAATCGTGTTAGAAAATATCAACTCAAACACAACTTGTTTATTAAACGTGTTAAAAATATCAACCCAAACACGATCCTATTTATTAATCATTTTAATCGTGTCAACCCGTATGACCTGTTTAAATTAATATATTGAATAAGTAACTAATATAATAATGACTTATTTAACCCAATCATGACACGTTTAACATGTTTATTAGTCAATTTATCTTTTTTTTTAAGAAAAATAAATGAATTTTACCTACAAATATTAAAATTCACATTATTTTTATTTAATATGTCAAATAAACTTTCATGTTACATCACATATCATTAGATTGTAGATGACACATATAGTTAATTGTGTCATTTCGTGTTAGGAGGTCAATCCTAACCTAACCCATTTATTAATCATATTAATCGTATCAACCTGATTATGACCCAAACTCATTTATAGTAAACCCAAACCCGTTAACTTTATGCGGATTTTAAATTGTGTAATCGTATCGCTACCCGGATTACAAACCCTAACCGAACAGTTATATTAAGTTTAGCTAGGGAAAAGTTGCCCAACCCATTCAACATTTCCAAATGATGCTCAAAATTTAAGTTCCCAAAACAAATTCACAATTTCAACATATGTCCAGGAGTGCCACGAGTGCTTCTTAGAAGCACTATTGAAAAAGAATTTTATCTCTTTTAATATAGCGAGATTGTTATATAGGCATCGTTAATTTCATCAATTTGAATTTAAAATTTGAGTTTTATTACAGTAAAAAGCTCTCAGAAACAGTCACATTTAACTTTTTTATTATAATAAAAAACTCTCACATAAAATTACATCTCAACTTAAATTAAAAATTCAGAATCAACGAACTAAACGAGTTCATAAATTATATTTAAAACATAGACGAATAGTTATTAAAAAAATAGACGAACGGTGAAAAACAAAAGAATAGTCAAGGATTAGTTTTTTTTTTATTATTATTTTCTTTTCTTTATATCAAAGTAAAAATCCTTAAATAAGTTGTTGATAAGAAAGTTAAAACTCCACCGAGATGACCAAAGAAAACAGTTGACACGACTTCTAATGTTTAAAAAAAAATGGCCAAATGTTGAACTTTCATATAGTTCCATATAATCAACGTTCACACGAGACATATCTAAATTTTGTCTTTTTTTATCAGATTCGAATAATGTAATTTTTCACGCGTCATTCATAATGGCTGCATAAATCATGGACCAGCAAGAGAGAAAAAGAGATAAGTTTCAGTTTCAGTTTGGAAAAGGAAAAATAAAACCAAAAGAAAATAGAATCTACTTCACGACCGAAAGAATGCATGAGATGACATTAATACCTATTGGAAATTGGCTTAAAATATACAGGAAAATAAGTTGTGGGCCCGTTAACAGATTCACAAATTTAAGTAGAAAAATTTTAATTTTTTTTTTTAAAACGGTATAGTAAAAAATTTAAACAGTAATTAAACTTGTGAAACTAGACTTAAGGAATGTTTAGTTAGAGGATTCAAATCATGATTTGAATCATAGTTCATGATTCGTTACAGTATTTTCTCTCATAAAAAATACACGTAAATTAAAAATAATTTTAATAACATAATTTTAATTTATAAACTAAATGTCTCCTTAATAGTGAAATAAGAGGCTGTCAATGCAGTGGGGAAGAAGAAGCATGTGGTTGCACTGTCTTCAAGACTTTTCGAGTTAAATCTTTTGGTTGAGATTGGTCCTCTGTTTGGCCAACCGACAAGGTTGGCCATGTTTTCCATGCATACAAGGCTTTTTTTTTTTCTCAACAACGGAAATGAAAGAGAAATTTTTAAAAATACCTTTTAAAATAGATTTTTTTTTATTTTTATCCTTTAATATTAATCTATATATTTTTATTAGACTATAATTAGGTAAGAAGTAAAGTTTTTTTAAAATGATTACTTTTTTAAAGAGTAGAATTGTAATTTTCTCAAAATGAATACTTGTTTGGTATATGAATTCAAACTAAAGTTCAAATCAAAATTCTTATTCTAACTTTTGAAATTCAAATTTTTTTAAGAGAAAAATATTGTAGCATAATCTATATATCAAACACCACTTTAGTGCTTAAAGAATTTTTCCTTTTTTTTTTTTTTTGAAAAAAGATTGAGAATTCTTTGTCAAGGTATAAAAAAAGATTTAACCATAAAATTCTGTTTATAAGATAGGACGGGTTTTTTTATTAAAAAAAATAATACTAGTTTTTAATGGTTATGTTTCCATCAATACTTATTCATAAAATATATAAAAAAATTTAATAATATGGTGTGATAATAATTTAATTTTATTAATTGCAATAATTTTTTTGATTGACTACTTTAATTTATTATAACATTGGAATGATATCACATGGTTAAAATAAATATGCATCAATATGTAAATATTAGAACAACCGTTAAAACTATGCCATAAAATAAGTAATATTTATATATCAAAAGTTTAAATCAATCAGATACAATATTATTCATGTAATACTCAATCTGATTTAATGTAATACTAAATAAATATAATTTAATATTTAAAACAGGTCTCGTTCTTTTCGCTGATTCGAGTTTTGCTACAGTAAAAAACTCTTAGAAACAGTCACATTTAATTTTTTTACTACAGTAAAAAACTCTCACACAATATTATATCTCAACTCAAATTAAAAACTCGAATCAGCGAACTGAACATGCCCGTACGAATATACAAATCGTATATAAAATAACAAACGAAAAAAAATGATTAAATTTTGCGCATATAAATATATATTTATTTCTTTCTTTTGACATGATGATAACCTAATATATAACGTAGAAACTATCCTGTACTCCTGCCGAGTATTTGTTGTGTCTCTTTCGTTTTGTCAGGGTCAGGGTTAATGATTAGTTTGATTTTCCTTTTTTTCTGAGAGAAAAAAATGATCAGTTGATTTCTATCCTTGGTTACATTGTTCAACAAGAACAGTTTTGACGCGTTTAGAATTGATTTTAAAATAATTTTATTTTTAATAAAAAATAAAAGTGAAATTATTTTGAGAATTATTTTGAGATTGATTTTAAAATTATGTTTAATTAATTTTTTAAAAGATTATTTTAAGTATAATAAAAAAATAAAATCGTGTTTATTAATTAATATATTATAATATTATTAATAAGTATTAAAAAATAAAAATAGAAAAGTGAAAATAACTTTCAATTATTTTCTAATTATTTCACATAAACTATTATGACTGTCTTCGTTTTCAAAATATTTGCTAAACAAACGTCATTTTATTTTTATTTTCATTTTTTGCTTTTTGAAATACGTGAAAATTGTTTTCAAAGTTTCAAACATACACTTTGGGTGCATTTGGAATTCGTTTCAAAATATTTTTATTTTTTGTATGAAAATGAAAACATTTTTAATCTCAGATAGAAATCATTTTTAAAAATGTGTTTAGTAGTTTTATCAAGAGATTGTTTTTAGTGTAAAAAAACTCATTAATATCTCTTTTTCTCTCTCTCTGCTCGAGAGAGGAGAAAAAGAAAACAAAAAATAAAAAACGACTAAAAGTCGTTTTAGTCGTTTTTTATTTATCTCTCATTTTATACTAAATTAAAAATTCATTTTCATTTCCGTTTTTTATCTTTATTGCGCAAAATGCCGTTTTAAAAATATTTTCATTTTTTTTTCAAAAAATGTGAAAAATAAGAATGGAATCAATTCTAAACACGGCCTTTATGTCTTTTTTTTTTCTTCTTCTTTGTTTGGTCAAAGAGACGTGCTTAAATTTTGATAACTTGTGGTGGTTAAATTGTGCATAATCATATTCTTAATTTCTTTTTGCTTAAACGGGCATAATTATATTTATAGATCTTTTGGAGATCCGATAGCATTCACACAATACAAACAAGAAATACATCTAACTCAATCATATGGTTTTTTTTTTTTTTTTTTTGAACAAAAGAATCATAACAACAACTACCAATTGTTTTTAAGCTTACTCAATGCTTATAAAATACTTCTAGATGCATTTTTCAGTTTTACTCTTTAAACAAACCCAAAACCAATGATGAAAATCTCGTTAATTAACGATCAAAATGTGCCACAGTTTTATATAG
Organism: Morus notabilis; assembly: GCF_000414095.1. Classification (NCBI taxonomy): domain Eukaryota; kingdom Viridiplantae; phylum Streptophyta; class Magnoliopsida; order Rosales; family Moraceae; genus Morus; species Morus notabilis. The sequence continues at coordinate 489,500 of NW_010357121.1, forward strand.
ATTTTTTGTGGAAATTATTGATGTCAATGGATGTATCAATAAAAAATTATGGAAACTGAAGCAATATGCTTTATAACATAATATTTTTGTTCTTATATTTTTGGATTGAATAAATATTGAAAAGTACATAAATAAACAAATTTTATATGAGAAATTTATAAAAAGGAAATCTAATATCAAAAAGAGTACTTCTTTGACGTTGTAACATGATTAAAGATTCCGTCCTGAATCCTGATTCATGCAACACCCTTGTTATGAGTCTTATAACTTGTTATTTAAACCTTTTTTTTTTTTGGCAATTTTCCCAAATCTTTTGTATTATTATATATAGAAAAATTTTTACACTCGAAAGACATATTTGTGGCTCTAAATTTTCTGAAATTTTAACGAAATTTTTCTCCAAGACTTCGGCGTTAATTAATATGAATGTAGAAGTACAATCCAAGTCGTAAATATTTAGGTTCCGTTCATTTCATCGATTTGAGTTTAGAATTTGAGTTTTACTATAGTAAAACGCTCTCAGAAATAATCACATCTAACTTTTTTACTACAGTAAAAAGCTCTCACATAAAATTACATCTCAATTCGAATTAAAAACTCAAATTATCGAACTAAACGGGCCTTAGACGGAGAGTTTTCTCTGCCCTTGACTTTTTGCCCAGCGCCATCAAGGCTTTATGATTAGTTGTTGTTATTGTTACTATTTGTGATCATTGTTATCAGGAAGATTTGCAGCATATAAGAACTAGTCTTTAATGGGTAAAATTTTCTTGACAAAAAAGGAGAACAACCGTGGAAGGTGGAAGTCTCCCAGACCTTAAAAACAAGTTTCTGAATTTTAGAAGATTTTCAATCTTGGAAACTGATTTCTCTGGGAGAGGTTTTCATAATAGTTAGTTCATGAAAATTGAAGATGACAAAAATATTAATGACTAATTCATTGTCAATTTAGGTTAGCATTTTTTTTCAACCTAGCTCAATGCCGAGTTTAATTGAATTTACGCACCTAAATTCAACAATGAGGGTTTTTTTTTTTTAAATGAATGTTGAATTGCCTCTAATCCCTTTTAGAATCGACCTTCAAGTAGAAAGTTCCTCAATGGGAATTAGATATTGTTTCTAAAGAGTCTTGTACCCCTTTGACAGATGTAGAAGATTATAAAAAATTGAGGGTTCGTTTAGTTCGTTGATTCGAATTTTTAATTTGAGTTGAGATGTGACTTTATGTGAGAGCTTTTTACTGTAGAAAAAAAATTATATTTATAATTTTTGAGAGCTTTTTACTACTGTAGCAAAATTCAAATTTTAAACTCGAGTTGATAAAATAAACGAGATCTCAGTAAAACAAAAGCGTCTAAACCTGATAGTTTTATGAAAATAAAAAACTATGTAGTTATACTCAGAGAAAGTAATAGAGATAGTTGTTTGGGTGATTTGCATAAATTGGCCAAAGTTGATAATTTGTAAAAGGATCTTTTTTCTTTCTTATTTTTAAACTATACTCCCTTTTTCCTCCGTACTTACTTTTTTTTGCCTATCTTTTTACATTCTTATGTTTTTTGCCCTTATCATATATTTTTCTTTTTTTCCTTTTCTCCAAATTGGCCCTATAAATATGCTCTTTTTAATTTCCCGTTTAAATAATTTCTTCTCATGCATATCCCTATCTCAATTCTTTTAAATCGTGTTTCCCTAATGAATGTTTCGTTGGTGAGGTTTTTCTGTTTTATTTTATTTTATTTTTTAATTTTCATTCTTTTTACTCTGACACTCTTTTTAGTAGAAAACACGTGGCACTCTATAGTTAGTTCGCTCAAATAAGTAGCCACGTGTCAGCTTCACATTTGTTGAAAAATATCACACCAAAATTAAATAAAAAATAAATTAAACAAAACAAAATAGAGCTAATTTAAAACACAACAAAATATAAGTTAATTTTTTTTCCTATCTTTCGCTTAAAGTCTTTTCTCACTTTTATCTTTATTTCTTTTATTTATAGATTTTTTTCTTTTAAAAAAGAAAAACAATTTATATAATTATTATTTTAAATAAATTGTGCGCTCAGAGCGCGCGCTAAAGACTAGTCTAAAGAAAAAGCCCTATACTCTTCGTGCTCGGTTCGGGAAGGATTCCAAGTTGCGTAAAGAAGACCGAATCGAATCATGCACTTATTTTTGCTCTCATGGAATTTCTCTCTAGGTTTTAACGAGGTCTCTTTTAATCTTTTTTTTATTAAAAGAGTAGATCCTTTTTTTATTATTATTTCTAATCGTTGCTTCCGTTTGCCTTTTGTGAATGATGTTTTCTTATTTGTGCTACTTTTATATTTTCCTTAACCTTATTAATTGCCAGATTCTGATTTTTTTTTTTATCCTCTGTAATTTTTTCGCACTTTTTATTAATATAAAATTACAGTGCGGGTTTTAATTTAAGACGAGTCATTAAATGAGTATCAACCTAATTAAAATGTGCTACGCTTCTCAAGTGTCGGCACATAGTACTTAGAAAAGGAAAGGCTGCATGGCAAGTGGCAAGTGCGCTATGCACTGCACCACTATATTCATCATCGGTAAGTCCAAGTCAAGGCCAGCAATTAATGGCTTTGACTGTGGGTAGACCATTTAAGATAATAGACCTATAATCTCAATTTGTTTACAAATATATCGAGATCTTTTCAAAAACCAGTATCAATATTCTATGAGCCTAAAGTTAATGGCGTGTTTTATCAAGAAATCAATCAATTAAAAAAAAAAGTGGGTTAATGTCATGTTAGGCAGATAATAGGTGGACTGTAGACGAGGTCCTTTTTGTCCCTTGGGCCTTTATGAATTAACATCCATAAAGTCTCTTATTTTATTTTAAAATAAGTTCATCGTCTATATATATAGGTAAGGTCTCTGAGACATTTAAAAAGTATCTGATCAGAATGATAATTGTATAATTATACATAAATTGTGTATATTTACGTGTAAATTGTGTATATTTACGTGTAAAATCGTGTATATTTAACATGAAATACAACAAATCAACTAATATACATATTTTCATACTATGTGTTCACTAATTACTATAAAAAAATACATATTTTGATGATTAATATACATTTTCATTTTTTATAACTTAACATGCAAACTTTACATATAAATATATATAATTTACATGTAAATATACACAATTTATACATAATTATACAACTGTTATTCCGGTCAGGTACTCTTTAAGTGCGTGACCGGAGACAATTCCTATATATATATATTCCCCTTGTAAAGTTCATCGTATTTCAGTGTAGCATTAGTTGGGACTTGGGATAAGACTTTTGTATGATACTTAATGCTGACCTTTCTAATACCTCATAATCATCTTATACAAATTTGATTGCTAAAAATATAAGAAGTCACGGACAGTTCTTTTTTTTTTTTTTTTTGTTCTGTCAGAAAAACTTTCTCATTTTTAATGAAGAAACATAAAAATAATTGATTAAAAAAAAACACACAAGAATAATAATTTAACAGATGAAACAGAACTCTTCACGGAGAAAAAGAGTCCTCATTGGGACCGGTTGCAGCAGTCAAGGACCACAAACACTCGGCATCCATCGTTCGCAGAGTAAAAGACTTTAAATGTAGGACAACCATAATTGCATTCAGTGCAAAATTATAATATCAATAATAAAATATATAAATAAATTGAAAAAATAATTGGAATCAGTTTTTTTGCATTGCAATATTTTGGATTCTAGCATGTTGTTTCTAACCTTTTTTTTTTTCTTTCTTTGCTTTCTAATTCTGCCCTTCTCTTTCCCAACTGAACGTATTTTTGCAAATTTTACGTATAAATTTTAAACATTAATATATTGCCAGCAAGAAATGCCAATGCATGCACGAGAGCAAAATCATAGGATAAAGTTCGTGATGGCAAGCTCGCCGTTCAATGCCGCTGATGGGTGGGTATTTGGCGGTAAAAAGTTAGTGTTTTCAATTTGGAAATTTGTGGACTTTTCAAAGAGATATTTATATTTTTATTTCTGTATTTTGAGTTTATTTAAAAAATATATATTTAATTTTTAATCTCATCAAATACATACTTTTAAATTAAATTTAATATACAAATCAATATCTTATCTTGGTCAACAATTCATTTTGACCTTTAAAAAGACTAAATTATCCTTAAAAAAAAGAGAAAAAAGAAAACTAAAATTTTTGAATATTACAAAAAATAAAAATAAAAAACACAAGAAAAATCCATTTCAATGGTACTTTGCATAGTTTTGAGGTCAAAACTGTAAGTTGGAAATGTATTTTAATTTTTTTTTCATTTAACATTTTGTATTTAAGGATATTTTAGGTATTTTAAGGTTAAAATCAAGGATTAATAGTAAAAAAGTATAAATTTGTATATTAAATCTAATTTAGAGATATACATTTAATGAGATTAAAAACTAAAGGTATAATTTTTAAATAAAGTCAAAACTCAGAGTGTAAAATGGTAAATATCATTTTTTCAAATTTTACGCTAGAGTTTGATAAACACAAACAATAATAATAATTCATAGTATTTACCATATTATTTTTTTATAAAATTTGACAAAGATTAGTACATGACGTATTTACTCAGGTCTTGTTTAGTTTACTGATTTAAATTTTTAATTCGAGTTAAAATGTGACTTTATATGAGACTTTTTTTACTGTAACAAAAAAGTTAGATTTGACTGTTTCTGAGAACTTTTTGTTGTAGTAAAACTTGAATTATAAACTTAAATCGGTGAAATGAACGGAACCTTAATTGAATCTCACGATGCTCCAATCTCACACTTCACTGTCACATGACTAAATCCAACGATAATCTGTTTGGCCCGTTGATCTGATACAAGTTGGTTGGAATTTATGTGATATGAAAGGGAAATACGTTTTTTAAACTTTTAATTCAAAATTATTGGTTTGAAATGTCTTAAAAATATTTAAGCAAATGCTGGTCCATTTTAATTTTTTAGTTCAAACCATTGGAGTTAATGAGCCAAAAAGGCTCAAACCATCGGAGTTGACGAGTAAAAAAAAAAAGAAAAACCTCAAATCATCGCATTTCGAACTTATTTACCAAATAAGTAACAAGTTTCTTCATTCATATAGGAGGAAAGAGAGAAAATACAAGGGCGTGTTTTTTTTTTTTTTTTTTTTTTTTTTTTTTTTTTTTTTTAAAAAAAAAAAAAAAAAGGGGGGTTTTTTTTTTTTTTTTTTTTTTTTTTTTTTTTTTTTTTCCTTCAAAACAATCATTTATATTCACTTTAAAAGTCTTGCCATTTTTATTTTCCTAAAGCAGGGTATTTTTTTTCTCTTTTTTCTTTTTTTGAAATAGGAGAGAATTGGAATCACAAATCAAACACATCGGAAGGATTTTGAGGAAAAAGAACAAAGCCATAAGCCTAAAAGCAAAGTCCACAAAGAATGATTTGACGCTATAATATGGTATTGAACATATTTCTACCCCATATATGTGAACACATCCGTTTATTTAGAGGGTTTTCATGGGTTTGAACCTAAAAGGCAATCTGAAACAATGTTTGGTTGCATATTGCGGTTTTGAGTTTTGGATTTATTTTAATCCAAAATTAAAGATTTTATAGTTCTAATCCAAAACACTGTTTACAAATCTAACTCAAAGGTTGCTATCAACTATTTTTACTCACATTTTGTAAAAAGTCATAGTACTAATAATATAATAAAATGTTGGTTCAAACTTTATTTGCTGTTTAGACTTTATACCACCAAACACCAATTCGAACAACAAAAAACTTACATATTTTAAATTTACATAATTTGAACTCGCGAAACAAACGAGGTCTAAATGTGCACATAGAGAAAGTTAAATGAGTGTTTGAATAATTTTTGAATGAGTTGTAGTCCTCTATAGCTTCCGGTCAAATCATGAAAATGTGATTTCTATGAAAAGCTCAGAATTTTAAAATTTGCGTCCAATCTTTTATAGACTCAATTCTAACATTTTTTTTTTGTTTCGTTAGTACATTGAAATACCATTTTTTCCTATAAGGTACTGAAAAAAAAAAAATTTACAAACACTCATTAAAGAAGTTATAACTTTGAAGGATGCAGAGCTATAGATTTTAGATTTTTGGTTGGATAAGGTTAGAAGTCTTTGATTATTATGGTTGTCATGACTTTGCTTGAGACAGGAGAGTTTCATTTACTGTGAAAAAGTTCCTTTGTTTTGAAGCTTACTTGTGGTCAGACATGTTTGGAGCTCCGGAGTCCTAATTTCTCATTTCGTTCCTTTTCTACATTTCAAGTTCTCGAAGCTTTGCATGGTAAGCCTCAAGTGTCCTATAAGGTTACTTGTGGTCAGACATGTTTGGTCTACCCAATGTTTGAAAGACCTTAAGAAGGCTTGATCAAGCAAGAGAAATTCGACTTACTATCTCCAGGTTGTCAAAACGACATGTATTCTGATGTGCTATTTGTCCTTTTAAGGAAGGTCAACTTTCAATCTAGAGACAAAATAGGAAGTTCTCCTAAGACTAAAGCGGATTGAGGAAGGGGAATTCTATCAACCTCCAGGCATGAACAAATCTTCATGGGAAAAATTCTAGGGAGAAAGGTCACCAAAAGCTAGAACTAGTCCTTTGGGCTAGTCGGGTCATCAAAAGCTTGAGTAGGGTATGTGCATGGGTATAGGTATTGGGTTACCCAAGGTAAGCGGATAGGTTTCTTACGTTTTTTTCTTGACCACCCATTTATCCTGTTAAGCTAATTTTAAGAGTAATGCTAAGGAAATCAAATCAAATTTTAACTTTTGTTTACCAACTAATGTAACATATGAGTTGTCATTTTTACATTAGTAAATGTTTAAAATATTACTACGTTAATTAATGATAAGAGATTCCATTTATAAATAAAAATATGATAATTATATACCACATCAGTTGACATATAAAAATTAAGACTTGAGTTGGTGCCGCTAATGTTACTCTAATTTAAACCCTTCAAGTGCCATTAAAAGCTAACTTCAAAGAAAGGGTAAATAAGTCAATTTATTCACTAATGGCCCACCAAAACATGATAAATGAATGTGCTCTAAACGTGGCTTGGGTGAAGGAGCGAAGCCTATTCACGTCATAAAAATGAAACGATGGGCTTGAACCTTAGGAAAGCCTTGTATCAAAACGGGTATCAACAAGAATCCTTTAGATTTGTTAAAAAATATATATATATATATATATTAATTTTATCTTTTACACTCTTTGGGTAAAAAAATAAAAACACTTCAAGTAATTTTGCAAAAAAGAAATTTAAAAAGTAAAAATCATGTCAAAAAAAATGTCGGGGTAAAAAATAAAAACTCCTCAAATAGTTTAGGAAAAAAAATTTAAACATTCAAAAAAAAAAATGTTACGGTACTAGAATACTTAATTTCTAGCAAAAAAAAAAAAAAAAATTCAACCGTGTTATTATGAGGTTGTTCTTTTCATAAATTTAAGTGAAATATTTAAATTTTTGTGTGAGAAAATATGGGCCCGTTCGGTTTGTTAATTTGAGTTGAGATGTGATGTTGTGTAAAATTTTTTTACTGTAATAAAAAAATTAAATGTGATTATTTTTAAGAATTTTTTACTGTAATAAAACTCAAATTTTAAACTCAGAGAACTCTGACTCCAATTTCGAACCAATAAAAAGAAAGGTGCCAGTGTAATTTCCTCCTTTTCTTTTCTTATGTTCTAAGAAAACTTTAAAACGACACGATCCAAGCAATCAGGAGCAGCGAGGCAGTGAGCATGCTGGCTCTGAAATCCACGCGAGTATTCAAACGCTTTCCCTCCTTTCTTCCTTTCACTTCTCTCTCAACATCTCCCAACTATCTCAACGACCAACTCTCTCTCTTCCTCTCCGCCAAAACCTCCACTCTCCAATCTCTCCTCAAATCCCACGCTCTCATAATCACTTCTGGAAATTCAAACAACATCTTCATTGCGTCAAAACTCATTTCTCTTTACGCCTCTCTTAACAGACCCACAAATTCGACCCTAGTATTCTACTCGATTCATCCAAAGGATACCTTTCTTTGGAACTCCGTAATCAAAGCCCACTTCTCCAATGGCGATTTCCAGGAAGCCCTTTATTTGTTTCTCCGAATGCGAGCCTCGGGTTTTGTCCCCAACCAGTTTACTCTTCCCATGGTTGTTGGGTCTTGCGCCGATCTTATGTTGCTAGATTGTGGGAAGAGCTTTCATGGGTTGGTCTTGAAACTGGGGCTTCTTTCGGGGGACAATGTTGCCGGGTCTTCCTTTGTGTATATGTATTGCAAGTGTGGCCAAATGGGGGATGCATATAAGGTGTTTGATGAAATTACTGTAAGAGATGTAGTTTCGTGGACTGCGCTTGTTATTGGGTATGTGCAGAATGGCGAGAGTGAGAAGGGATTGGAGTGTCTTTGTGAGATGCATAGGAGCGGTGGTGAAAGTGAGAGGCCGAATTTTAGAACGTTGGAAGGTGGTTTTCAGGCTTGTGGGAATATGGGTGCTTTGGCTGAAGGTAGATGCTTGCACGGTTTAGTGGTGAAAACTGGACTTGGGTCTTCTGAAGCAGTTAAGTCTTCGATTTTGTCAATGTATTCGAAGTGTGGCACTCCTGTAGAAGCTCGTTTTTCTTTTTGTGAAGTGACGAATAAAGATCTCTTGTCGTGGATGTCTGTTATTGGTGTTTACACCAGATTTGGGCTAATGAATGAGTGCTTAAATTTATTTCAGGAGATGCAGATTGGTGGGTTATTTCCTGATGAGATTGTTATTAGTTGCATGCTTTGGGGTTTTGGTAATTCTATGTTCGTAAAACCAGGAAAGGCCTTTCATGCATTGATCATAAGGCGGGATTATTTACTAGGGGAGATGGTTCATAACTCATTATTATTTATGTATTCCAAATTTGGATTATTGAATATTGCAGAAAAACTCTTTAGTAAAATGCGGCAGTGGACAAAAGAGTCCTGTAGCACTATGATTTCTGGTTATAGTAAGATAGGACATTCTGCAAAGTGCATAGAATTATTTCGGGAAATGCATCTCCTCGGTGTTGAAGTTAATTCAGACAGCTTGGTCTCTGTGATTTCTTCATGTTGCCAATTGGGAGCAACACGTCTTGGGAGGTCACTTCATTGCTATGTAATTAAGAATTTTATAGACAATAATGTCTCGGTTGCCAATTCACTCATAGACATGTATGGAAAGAGGGGTGAACTGACATTAGCGTGGAGAATGTTTTGCAGGGCACAAAAAGATGTTGTCACGTGGAACACAATAATCTCATGTTATATTCACTGTGGACAATTTGAGGAAGCAATAGCTCTATTTGATAAAATGATTTCAGAAAACTTGTACCCTAATTCAGCAACGCTGGCAATGGTGCTTTCTACATGTTCTCATCTTGCTTCTCTTGATAAGGGCGAGAAGGTTCACCATCACATCAAAGAAAGAGGACTTGAGATCAATTTATCGCTTGGGACCGCATTGGTTGATATGTATGCGAAATGTGGACAACTCGAGCAATCACGGGGGTTGTTCAACTCAATGACGGAGAAGGATGTTATTTCCTGGAATGTTATGATCTCGGGTTATGGAATGCATGGAGATGCAGAATCTGCAATACAAATTTTCCAAGATATGGAAAATTCAGATGTAATTCCAAATGAATTGACTTTCCTTGCTCTTCTCTTGGCTTGTAATCATTCAGGGCTTGTTGAAGAAGGGCAGAATCTGTTTCATAAAATGCAAGATTACTCTATGAAACCTAATTTGAAGCACTATGCTTGTATGGTAGATCTTCTTGGTAGGTCAGGAAATCTGCAAGAAGCTGAAGCTTTGGTTCTATCAATGCCCGTCTCTCCCGATGGCGGAGTATGGGGATCTTTGTTAAGTGCCTGCATTAAACACAATCAAAATGATATGGGAGTAAGAGTTGCCAGACGTGCTATTGAATCTGATCCAGGAAATGATGGTTATTATGTAATGCTTTCAAATATGTACAGTTCTAGTGGAAGATGGGAACAAGCTGAAAATGTCAGAAAAGTGATGAAGGAAAGGGGTGTGGATAAGGAAGCTGGTTGGAGTTTGGTATAAACTCAAGTTTAAGAGTTTTGGGGTTTGTCTAATATCTTGTGACAAAATGAGGGATTATGTTTTCAACTGTATTTTGCTCTGTTCGGAGAAAGTTTTTATGAGATGCATTTTTGAGAGTTATTTGGTGATACCTTCTTTGCAACCAAAAAATATCTTAAATCCTCCCCGGGGCAATTAGGACGTACATCTTTTTCCCGGTCAGCCAAAAGTTTAGATTAGCATGTGGTTTTTATACCTAGTACAGTTCAATAAGAAGTAAAAAATAGAGAAAGCATTCTGAAGAGAGTTTAAAGTATGATTGTGATGACGGATTTTCAGACATTTCCCGTGTTTCCATTTACCATTTTCTCTAGCTCTTACAACGTCTTAGACAAGCAGTACCTCAAACATAATCTGCGATCTCGCTCCCTTCTCTATGAGTTCTCTATCCCAGAAGATGCTCCAATTGCCAAGTTGGCGGTTGGTATGCTTGTATCTGTTTTTATTGTGAAACACGGATGGAATGTTGATAAAGTTTGTAGTATGTTCCCATTAAGTGATCTAATTGTTAGTATCCCACTCAGTAGAAGGGAGCAAAATGATCCGTTGGTGTGGCATTTTGAGTCAAAAGGTAGATATAAAGTGCGCTCGAATTATGAAGTGGCGATGGACTTCTTTGAGGAACATTGAAGACAGTCGGTGGAGGGCTAACATCCCTGGCAAAGTTAAAATTTTCATTTGGAGGGCTTTCAATGAGGCCCTTCCAACTACCAGAAACCTTGACAGAAGAGGCGAGAAGAGTGGGGAGTAGTTCTCTCGTTGCAGCATAGATATTGAGAGCAATGGTCATGTGCTTTGCAGTTGTGCTTTTGTGAAAAACTGTTAGCTGAACTCTTCCCTCAGTCAATGGATCATTAAGTGTAAAGCTCGATCTTTCAATGGAGTTTGCCTTTTCCTTTCGCAGGCTCTTAAAAAAAGGACCTGGAAGTGTTCTTTATGGTTACTTGGTTGTTATGGAGGGACTGAAACTCGCTGGTTTATGGGTGTGGCTTGAGCGAATCAAAGGAGATTCTTGAATCAGAGGCCTCCTTGCTTTCCGAGTTTCAAAGATGCTGGATTATTATGGTTTGGCTGCAAGGAATAGATTTTTCGACGCTTTAGAAGGCCTTAGTATCTGGGAATATTTGTTGGCTTTGTTCCAACTTTAGTTCTGTTTTGTTTCTGCAATTCCGAGAGCAGCCAATTGTTTCGCTCATGAGCTTGCCAAGTTTGGTCTTGGCTCGGATGGTTACTATTCTCCCCCAGGTGGTTTTTGATTTGTGCTTCTGGTTGCTTTTCTTGTTGAATGAAGTTTCCCCGAAAAATAAAAATCCCAACTTATAGTCTACATTTTCTTTGATCATGAAGAGAAGAGGGAAAAATAAAAGTGTTTAAGATAGGAAAGAAAATCCATTCAAAAAAAAAAAAAAAGATAGGAAAGAAAATTACTTGATGCTTTATCAAAGAAACTTAACAGTAATTTTAGTTGCAAATTTGATACAAACCATTTGATTTTCGCTTATTCTAGTGCATACATTTTTAACTTTTATTAGTGGGGCCAAATTCCAAAAGTAATTTCAAAAGAAAAAAAATAATTGCAGGCTTGTAGCATAGCCAATTCAGTTTGAAGCCTCAAAACTACATGCATTTCATCATAATCCACATTGTTTCCTAAATCATAGTAATGGAGTGTTACAATATTGTAGTTACAGTTTAATATATATATATATATATATATATATATATATAAATTGCAACAAAACCAATTCAATTTTAACTTGGAGGGTTATTCTGCTGTTACAGTGTAATATCACTGTAGCCTACTCGGTCTTAGCTATGTGCTTATTTTTGAATGGAAGATACAGATCAACTATATATGCTAGTAGTTAAGTAATTGTTGGGATACTTATATAGGCAAAGTTTCAAGTCCGGCACGACAAATGTAACTTTTTTGTATTATCATATAACATGGTTTGTCTTTGTGTAACATTTAATTTATTTAAGCGTAATACCTAATATTGTATGTGTTGGACTATAATTTTTAAATGTTACATTAAAACAAAGTGTTATACATATGAGCGGACGATGTTACATAGATATACGTTAAAAAATTAAATTTATCGGGCCGGTCCGGGTGCTCACTTTAGACATTTCCAACATATATAATTAGGTATTTATTTCTCTTTTTCAGCAGTAGTACTCTTCACAAGAAGCGGAAACCTTAGAACATCAGTTTGTATCTGTTTTTTCTTCGGCTGTCTGGCATTTTGTCTGTGATATAATTGATCTGTTCATACCAGCATACCAACTGACGAGAAGTTCATTTAACCATTTTTCTTCTTTGGGAACATTATAGTTGTACATGCAATATGAGGAAATTATTGAACTTATACTTAGTGTGAATATGTCCGGATTTTAATCATTTATTCTTAATTAATATCTTGGCATATCAAGCTCTAAGAGTGTATAATGGGTTATGGACCTTCACAATCATCTATAAAATTTGGAATCTAAAGAGACATTTGGTTCATGGATTAGAATCATGAGATTATAACTATTTTTTATTTACGTGTATTTTTTGTAAGAGAAAATACTGTAACGAATCACGAACCATGATTCAAATCGGGATACAAATTTCCTAACTAAACAACTCCTAAGATCAATAATGGAGATTTCAAATTGTTTGTCTACGTAAAAGTTGTCTTTTCTTTTCCTTAAAAAAAGTTGCCATATTGAGACAAAAAAAAATTAACTATATTTTAAAGAAAAAATTATATATTCTATATTTTTAAATACTTAACTTATTAAAATATCCATTGTAAAAAATTTTATTTCTTAATTAATTATAATCTAAAAAATAAAAATATATAGTTTAATATTAAGAGGTAAAAATAAAAAAAGTTGTATTTTAAGATATTTTTAAAAATTATCTTAGAAGTTAAAAGAAAAAAGGATCAGCCACCATTATTGACCCGTATTATAGACATGAAATAAAATAAAAGTATTATAAGACTATCAATAGACTAACCATTCGAAAAACAAAAACAGGAATATTGAAAGCTTATCCAACAGGACAAAAACACATGGAACATGGCCTCTAAAACAAAAACATAACAGTAATTATTGGATATGTATCTTAACTTCGTATTGGAATGCGGTTGTTTTGTCAGATATTTTTACATGCTTGCTGGGCCATGTCACACTAATTCAACGCAAATCAATACTTGTCTCATATATAATTATGGAGATCTTCTAGACAGCCGTACCTTTTCCTATGAACCTGTTCTTTTGTAAACGTGTTTTCTTTCTAGACATGATGATTCATCTCCTATTATACAGTAACATTTAGGAACATAGCACCGCAGAAGTAAATATTAAAGATCATTTTACGACAGAGACAGGGTCACGTATCGATAGTGTACATTTTTATCCGTTAAATATAATTAAAATTATATTTAAAATAAATAATTTATTGAATGCATTATTTTTTATACACATTTAACGGCTAAAAAAATTATATTTATCGTGAGTTTATTTTTTTTTTTCATAGCCTATCATGAGAATCATTTATCGTGTGTTTAGTTAGTGTATTTATATTATGATTTGAATCATAATTCACGATTCGTTACAATATTTTTTCTCATAAAAAATATACGTAAATTAAAAACAATTATGGCATCATTCATTTCGCTGATTCAAGTTTAGAATTCGAGTTTTTCTACAGTAAAAAGCTCTCACAAACAATCACATCTAACTTTTTTGCTATAGTAAAAAGCTCTCACATAAAGTCACATCTCAACTCGAATTAAAAACTCGAATCAGCGAACTAAACGGGCATTCATGAACCAAACGTCCACTTAAAAACAAAATAAAAGGCGGCTTTTCTTTTTGCTGAATAACTAGGGCCTCGTTCATTTTACCGATTCGAGTTTTCAGTTTTAGGTTTCTACAGTAAAAAATTCTCAGAAAATGTCACATCTAACTTTTTCTGCTACAGTAAAAATCTCTCATAAAATGTCACATCTAAATTCGAATTGAAAACTCGAATCCGCAAAGTGAACGATGCGTAAATACCAGCTTGACCAAACTTTAACTATGCATCTAAGGCCCCAAGATTCACGCCACAGTGTGAGCTAAAGAGACAAGATTAGAGTTGAGACAAGATCAGAGTAGGTGACTTTTTGCTGATCTTTTGTGGATAAAATTAATTTGCTACATAGCATAAGATGATGTGTTTGACAGAGATGTAATATATGGTAGGCCTTAATAACGCCTCATTAACTTATTACGTCTTTGACACCGTATTTGATCTGCTTTCTATTAGACTTTTCAAGCGTATTTAATGTATTCTCAAATTTTTCATCATTTGCAAGTTGGACCCCAAATTTTTGGCCTTCTATTTTAAAAGTTAAAACCCTAAAGTTGATATTCCATTATATTTTAGTCTAATCGATAATTGATCTCCAATAAAATTTAATTAATTCAAAGTTAGCAAACGGACTATCTATGAACATATGTAATTCAAGCTCCAAAAGTTATTATTAATTTAACTATTCTCATGTTTGAATTAGCAGTCGTCCCACAATTAAATCAAAGTTGCACCCTTAAATTACATACGTAAATTATAAGAGAGTTTCAATCGATAATTTTAAGTTTGTCCATTAGTTATAACCATTAACCATTTGAATTTACCTTCTACTATAATTATAAATTATATCTAACCTCTGTAATTATACATTTTTCCATGAGTTTCATTAATTCTATAATGGGTAATTTAATCATGATTCTAATTATGAATAGAAGGGGGTTTATTTGATATCCGATATAAAATAGGTTTGATATCTTCTTTACCCATGTCCAAGTATTACTCTTCTTTACGAAGCCTTGGATTCTATGTTTGTGAAATAATGTTTCTAGCGATCCATAATATTATATCTCCAACTTAATTACGAGATTTTTTTTTTTAATTTGATCTCTTGACAAATCATATGTTATATAACAAACAACTTTGTAACATACCATAATCAAAAGTTTACCTAATAAAATAGGTTGAGAAAAAACTTACAACACAATTAAATCCTATAATAAACAGAAGTAGAACATTATGAATCCATCATAACATTACAGCTAAAAAATAAACTTCAAACTAGAGAATTATAAAAATTATGACCAAGTTCTCAGTACCACATAATTTTGAACTGTCAAATTTTCTTCAAGTTTTATTAAATTTATATTTTCTTTTTTATTTTATTTTATTTTATTATAATACAAGGTATACTTTAGTAAAAACAAATGAGTTGCAAGGATTGAATATCCTTCTTCTTTTCTTGATAATAAAGTATTGAATATCCTTTAGTTTGTAGAAGGAGCTGGTAACATGGAGAGAGAAGTAAGCGCCAAGTTAAAGTAGTTTT
The DNA here is from genome assembly GCF_000414095.1 of Morus notabilis. NCBI lineage: Eukaryota > Viridiplantae > Streptophyta > Magnoliopsida > Rosales > Moraceae > Morus > Morus notabilis. Next base: position 505,052 of record NW_010357121.1, read on the forward strand.
TAGATTCATATATAAAGCCCTCATAATCAGTTATGTACAAGCTTATTTAATAAAGTGCACAGTGATTGATTCGAGATCCCTCAACACCAATTATATGAAAAATTGTTTGATTACGTAACTACAATTCTCCATAAAAATAAACGATTGATACATAATTAATATATTTTTCTAAAAAAAAAAAAGAAAATATACTTTCATACGGTTTTAAGAACCAAGACAATACCTTTCAAAAGAAAATAACTGAATGTAAACTGATAAAACTAAAAATTCATAGCAAATTCAACGGCAGGATTTTATTTTAGGGAGAGCATAAATTGAAAATGTGAAAAATATTAAACATCCTAATAATATCAACTGCTAGTATTATTAATAAGTTGGAACCACATGGTACGCATGTGCATATTGATCGATGTTTTGAATTTTTTGATATGTGGATATCAAATTTTGAAGAGTTTAATTATTTTTTTTTAAGAGTTTAACAGGTTGAAACGACTTGTTGCCTACCTCTCAACTTTGTTTGTGTGTCCCATCCATTTGAGTTAGTTATTGGCCGTTGTGTGTTGGTGTATAGCTAGATTTATTTTTATACCGTGCTGCTCACAGCACAATATTTAGGGGATGGTCTTGATCGATTGTTTTTTTCTACCAACCATAATAGTTCTTTCTAATAAGCTTTGGTCGCACTCATTTTTTTTAATGTGCCGAGTTAGTATTTCCCTATTTGATTTCGTCACTTATGTTCGCCCATGTGGTTCACACATCTTCACTTGTGGATCTGGTTAGTGTTCGAGGTCTAGTTCCCTTTGTTATTAATCACTTTTTATTTATTACGTAACTTGTTAAATTTGAAATGAAATTTCTTCTTTAGAAAAAATATAAACCCGGGAAAGGAATACATTTATTTCAAATTGAGCTACTAGGGAGGAAATAAGGTTACGACTTACGACAATAAAATACAACACAACCCTAATAATAGTAATTATAACAAAGACAACCAACTGGTTAACCTAGATTTAAAGAAACACCAAATCCTAAGATAATAAACAATCAGTTCGAACCAAAAGATTACTACAGATCGAGTCAAATGCCAGTAGAGAGGAAATGAGGTTACACAATAAACTACAATCCACACCTCAAAAAGTAATAGCAGTTATAACAAAAATAACCAACTGGTAAACCTAGATTGAAGGAAACGAAAATTTGTAAATGACAGACTTGCCTCTCAGAGGCGTCAATGCGTGCGTCTCCGAGAGAGCTTCCACAAATGCCCTCGGCGCAATTTAGGTCAGATATTAATGACGACTATTTAGCCATAAATAGTATATTCAGTCTCTTAAATTAATTATTCTCATAAAATTCTGAGCATTTCCTTCCTCATTTTCCCAAATTTGCGCCTTCAGACTTGGTGGTAATCTTTGGGTTTGTGCTCTTCGGACTCGAAGGGTTTTTGTGTGTGTGTGTTTTGAAGAAGAAGTTCTTGAAGTGTTACTCAGATTTTGTGTGCTTCAAGCTTTAGTTAAAAGCCTTAAGATCCCCACCAAATCTTAATTTGCTCATGATTGAAGAACATTCAAAGTTATTGAGCTTTTCTGGGCAAGGTTCAAATGCTTCTCTGAGACGACTTGGGTTTGCTCTTAGAACACATTTTTGAAGTACCGAAAACTGTCAAAGCTTCGACAATGTGATCACCCTTGAGATCCACTACAAGAAAAAAATGCTATTAGCGACAACAAAAAGTCATTATCAAAAATAAAAAGTCATCGTAAATGCATTTTTAGTGACTACTTGTTGTCGCAAACCTGTCACTGCAATTGATTCGTCACAAAAATAATTTTTGCTATGACAAGCAGTCGTCGCAATTATATATGCGACGACAATCATTGCAAATGTATCACTGTAATTATTTCGTCGGTTACATCGTTAAGATGACATGACATTGAATTTTTGCAACGACATTTTTTGAATTAAGTCGTCGCAAAAGATACAGATTTAGTTGACGTAGCTTATATTTTTTACGACCACATTTGTCGTCGCAAATAACATATTAATCTTTTTATTTATTTTATTTATTATTTTACTAATTAATGTTGTATATTACTATATATTGAAACCCAATATTAAATATAATTCATGATATTATAATAATAAAAGAGAATTAAATAAAAGAAAATAAATAATAAATAATAAAAATAAAAATTATTATTGTAGAAAGTAATTAATAAAGTAAAATAAAATTGTAATTATAGTAAAAATGTGGGGAAATACAAATTGTTACCTTAATAAAAATCTAATCTCCACTCCACTAAAAAGTTTTCAATTCATTTATATTCATAATGATAACATTTTTTTCATAATGAAAACTTAAAATTCTTTTCTACACTACATTTATTTTCACGATGAACATACGGTTTTTTCATAACGAAATTTCATCATTGTTATAAAATAAAAACAGTTATGTAAACATACATTCATTTTCATAATTATCACATCTATAACAAAATATTATAATCTATGTTGAAATCAACGTTCTTAGACAAACAGCTCGGATCAAACAGACAAACAATCTAAGAAAGTTGAATAAAAACAAGTCAAAATCTCACGGTTCTTGTAATAAAATATTGAGTGTGTTTTTTCCTCTCAGATTGAGGGAATTTATAGTACATTGAGAATAGTGAGTTTAAGCCTCTTATTAATTCGAGAATTTATTCTCTCTTTAATTACAATGTAAAACTCTTTTATCTTTGGGTGCTATAACTGATAAATAATCAATATGGATTTAATATTAGTCATTGAATGCATTTAATTGTCGACCGTTATGATACTTGATGTTGCCTTGTGACTCCTGAACTTACTTCTTTAGTCACCTCTTATTAATTCGAGAATTTATTCTCTCTTTAATTACAATGTAAAACTCTTTCATCTTTGGGTGCTATAACTGATAAATAATCAATATGGATTTAATATTAGTCATTGAATGCATTTAATTGTCGACTGTTATGATACTTGATGTTGCCTTGTGACTCCTGAACTTACTTCTTTAGTCTGAGCATTAATGTTTAGACACTCGGATACCCGGACGCTCGATTACTCAGATGTTCAGACACTCGAACACTCAGATATTCGGACGCTCGGACGTTCAGATGCTTGGACGTTTAGATGCTTGGATGCTCAAGTGCTCCGACACTCAACCCGTTAGTGTTCGGGCTTTGCACAAACCACGTGGCATAATGCCACGTCATAAATATAAGATTGCAAAAATCCTATCCAACAATCTATTTGAAATAAAATGTTATTTTTCAGTTAGTCCTTTTTAATCTTACGTTTCTAGTACACGTGACACATGCATTTGTTTTCATCGTGAATAAGTCATTGCCGTGCAGATCTTTATCTTAATTCTGTATTCACTTTGTTAATGAATGTATTCAACAAATTCGGTACTATTTCTGTAGGTCAGGAATACTTATGTTCACTATTACAGTACTGAAGGTGTAAAAAGCATAATGAAAACTTTTAAATTCATTATTTTTCATTATTTTAACATCCTGGTCATAATAAACTCAGAATATGTTGTTTCACACTTATCTAATTATAAAAAGATACATTTTTTTCATAAGGTAATCATGCATTCATTGTCTGTATGCACTCGTATATTCTTTTTTACACACATAAAAAAAAAAAAGAAACATGCATTCATTTTCATAGTGAATAAGTCATTATGGTACAAGTTATTATCATAATTTCGTATTTGTTATTAAGATAAAAACGCCAAGCCAATAAATAAGGCCCAAGGATAACTATTTAGCCTAATCCCAAGTCTAAATAATGCCACATTAGCTGACAAAGTAGGAAGATACAAACGCCGAGGCTACTCATCACATTACGTGGACGAGGCAACGAGCAGATAAGATAATCAAGAGATCTATCCACGGAGCTTAGATATTTGTATTTTGAATATTTAATTTCATATTACGAGGGATTTTAGCAGATAAACCTATTGGTTCAACCTAAAGGATTTATCTAATATATCGATATAAAGAATTATCTCAAAGGAATGATCTCTTTTAGTTATTATCATGTAAGGGAAAAGCTATAAATAGAGGGTTAGGAATAAGAAATTCCCTGAAGTCTTGTTTTGAGTATTAGTGCGTGTAATTATAGTAAAATTATTTTTCTCCTACTCATGATGAACGTAACTTTTAATCTGAAGATAAATCACTCTAACTTTTAGTGTTTTTGTGTTTAATTTTTATGTTTTATTACCCTTGATTGAGTATTAATTACCTGAGATATTCGTGAAATTCTTGTTAATAAACTTTTACCGTCAACAGTATTCATTTTATCAATGAATGTACAAATGGGGATTGTTTCGATAGGAAAAGTGGTCATATGTTTTTGGGAATAACGTTTTTAATTTTAAAAAATACTCATTTTAATAATATTACTATTTTATTATGCTTTATGTCTTTATCTTTTATGTTTTAACTTTTTCTTTTTCAAACGTTAAGTCCACGATCCGATTTTTTTACAAGACGACCGTGCGGCATTTAGCATTTTTTCAATGCTAAGTCAGTCTTATTAACCTTATAAACTTAGGCAAATGGGTAGGGAAATAGGGAAACAAAAAAAAAAAAAAAAAAAAAGCTTTACTAACTCATAGAAAAGAGTACAAATGAGGAAGTTGTCTTGAATGGATTTATGAGATTTCCATCGATGGGAGTTGGTCATAAATGAAGACCCTTCCTCCTATTTGTAGGCCAAGAGGCCTCCTAATGTACATTTTATAACTTTATGGAAAGATGATAAGCCTAGGACATTCAAATACGCTTTCTAACATTTGTACAAGTCTAGGAGCGGCCCCGTTATTTTCACATATTCGAGTTTAGAATTTAAATTTTACTACAGTAAAAAGCTCTCAAAAACAGTCACATTTAACTTTTTTGTTACAGTAAAAAGCTCTCACACAACATTACATTTCAACTCGAATTAAAAATTTAAATTAACGAACCGAACGGGCCCGATCCAGAAACTTCTACAATCTACTAGTATGTCTCGTGTATCTTAAAACTTCTAGAAATTCTAATAGCTTCCTGTATCTTTCAAAGAGTTTTAGAGGCATAGAGAATTCTAGATGCTTTTAGGTCCTAGAGTCTTTCTAGGATACGTTGGAACCTTCTAGAAAGCTCATGCTTCTTTGAGAAGGATGGGGCTCGTTTATTTCGCTGATTCGAGTTTAGAATTCGAGTTTTTCTACAGTAAAAAGCTCTAACAAACAATCACATCTAACTTTTTTGCTACAGTAAAAAGCTCTCACATAAAGTCACATCTCAACTCGAATTCTAAACTCGAATCAGCGAAGTGAACGGGCCCATTATTTCTCTAGCTGGGTTGTTCTAGGATATTCTATTTGATTCCAAGCCTGAAAGAAGACTCTAGAGAATCCTAGAGTTCTTAAATGAGCCACTTATATCATACTGCGGTAAAAATGTGCAGCCCGTGATACGTCGCTCTCAATCTGAAGGTGCCACTTTAAATTTTGGTGTTATTGTGTTTAAGTTTTATACTTTATTATTATTATTATTGCATTTATTATTTATCCTTGACTGAGCATTAATTCGTTGAGAGATTCGTAAAATCCTTGTTGACAAATTTTCACAATGAATGTGCAAAATGAGGAATATGTATGTAGGAAAAGTGGTCATATATTTTCGGAAATACATTTTTTTATTTAAAAAAAAATACTCGTTTTACTAATATTACAATTTCTTTATGCTGTATGCCTTTCATCTGAGGGTGACTATTCGTGTTAGTGGGTCGTATTCGTGTCAATCAGTTTATTAATCGTGTCAAAAAAATATCAACCTAAACACGACATGTTTATTAAACATGTCAAAAATATCAATCCAAACACGACTCATTTATTAATCGTGTTAATCGTGTCAACCCGTATAACCCGTTTAAATTAATATATTGAATAAATAACTAATGTAATAATGACTTATTTAACACGGTCAAGACATGTTTAACATGTTTATTGGTCGATTTATCTTTTTTTTAAGAAAAATAAATGGATTTTACCTACAAATATTAAAATCACATTATTTGTATTTAATATGTCATATAAACTTTCATATTATATCACATATAATTAAATTATAGATGACACATATAGTTAATCACGTCAATTCGTGTTAGGATGTCAATCCTAACCTAACCCATTTATTAATCGTATCAACCCAATTATGACCTAAACTCATTTATAATAAACCCAAACTCACTAACTTTATGCGGGTTTTAAGTCGTGTCATCACGTCACTGTTTGAATTGTCAGCCCTACTTTTATCTTTTATGTTTTCACCTTTTCATTTTAAAACGTTAAGTTTTCATTAAATGTAACAATAAGATCTTTGACTTTCATATTTAAAATATGAAAATTTTTATATTTAGATTTTATTTCATCATCTTTCCTAATTTGTTCATATATTATTTTTCCTTCTCCATTATATAAGGATATAAACGCCTTTATTTATATAGTAGTAGATATTTTTATAAATAAATAAATAAGTAAATATTTTTAAACTCGAAGCACTCAAAAGAGATTTTTTGTAAATAACCCCCTAAGATTACTGTACACTACACGACTCTATAAACTTTAGTTTTCTATTTGTTAAAAATTTTAGGATTATTATCACTGGTGTCTCTTGAACTTTAAGGACATTTTCTATTTACTTATTGAACTTTAAAAACTCTAATTTTACCTCATAATTATTGAATTGTTCCCACTTAACTCATTTTGTCATAATTTCTTTTAAAAATAGATAGAAAAAAGAGAGAATAACATAGTCATGTGACATTTTTGTTTAGATTTCTATTAAAAAACTAGATAAAAATCACATGATTACACTTAACTTCATTATTTTCTATTTAATTTTAACAGAAATTACAACTCAAAGTCCATAAACAAAGTGAGTCTTTAAAATTTAAAATGCAAACTAATAATGAGACCAAAATTTAGAGAATACCACTGAGAACAATGCAAGATTTATGTTATAAATTATTTTCTGTCCCATTTTTTTTATCTTTTAAATTTTGAAACATTCTAAATTATTTAAGTATTTTTAATATTTTTTTTTTCTATTCATGTGGTTAGATTCTTAAATTTAAAACTTAACATTTTAAGACCCGTTTGTTATGTTAATTTAAATTATAATTTAAATTTTTATTATAATATATTTTTTATAAAAATTTAAATTTAAACTTTTTAAAATATTTTTCTCATATTAATTAATATTTTAACTCACATTTTTAAATCGAACAAGTTAGATGAACGGGGTTTTAATCTTTACGAGTTCTCTGACAATCGTATATCAAATGCTAAAAATGCATATTCTGACTCCAAACATATCACATCTGGCTATATTACATATATATATCTATATATGTGCATATATGTGTATGTATATGTAGATCATAATAACAAGGGAAAGACAAGCGAAACATTATTTTGACAATAATGAGACCCTAGCTACTAGACTCTACTACTAAAACGACTTTTTGTGTACTTTTTTTCTTTTCAGGTCAAAAAGCTGTCCTGCCTTGAGTGACCATGCATTTGATGACGGAAGGAATGGCCTTCGATCTGTGGACTTGCTCATTCGCACTCTCTTTCTATTATTTTCACAATAATTTATTAATTTCAAAACGAGTTTCTTCGTTATATTTTTAAGTTATGATAATTTAAGTGTAAATTTTAAATTAAATTTAAATTATAATTTAAGTTAAATTTATAATTTGAATTTGTATTTGAATGTATATATTTAAATTATAATTTAAATTGAGAATCTATTTAAATTTATATTTGAGTGAGTTAAAATTTATATTTATATTTACATAATATTTTAATAAAAACTCAATAGTGATGAAAAATTTTAATAGAATATATATGTAGGGTTTTATTCGTCTTTTCGTTATAAACGCATTAGAAAAAAAATCATTCCGATTACAAAAAAGTTATGGCATTTTTCATAATAGAAAAAATATTGTTCATTTACTTGAATTTGAGTTTAAAAACTTAGGAGCTGTTCTTTTGCCATTTTTGAGTTAAGTGACTTGAGTGTAGATTTTGAGTTGAGTTTGAGTTATAACTTGAGTTGAAGTTGTAACTTGAGTTTGTGTTTAGTTGTGTACATTTGAGTTATGGTTTGAGAGTTTGTGTTTGAGTGAGTCAAAACTTAGGCCTCGTTCTTTTCGCTGATTCGAGTTTAGAATTCGAGTTGAGATGTGATTGTATGTGAGAGTTTTTTACTGTAGCAAAAAAGTTAGATGTGATTGTTTGTGAGAGCTTTTTACTGTAGTAAAACTCGAATTCTAAACTTGAATCAGCGAAACGAACGAACTTGTATTTAGATAATATTTTAATAAAAAATCAATGTTGATGGAAAATTTTAATAGGGTATATGGGGGGGTTTTATTCGTCTTTTCGTTGTCAACGCGTCGAAAAAAAAACCATCTCAATCAGAATTAAAACGAAAAAGTTATAACATTTTTAAGAATAGAAAAAAATTGTTCATTAATTTGAGTTCGAGTTTCTGAACTCGAGTTAAAGGGGAAACTTGAATTCGAGTTTTAGTCCTAAACTTGAGTTCAAACTCGAGTTCAAATTTAAAAGAACATGAACTTGAATAAAGTTGTAACTCAAGTTTTTTTTTTTTTTAGTTTTTGACTCGAGTTTTAGGCTGCCGAACAACCCTTAAAATTGAAAGAGAAACTTGAACTCAAATTTTAATCTTAAATTTAAGTTAAAACTAATTTAAACTTAAATTTTATAAATAAATATAAAGGGCTGCCGAACAGCCCTTAAAATTGAAAGAGAAACTTGAACTCAAATTTTAATCCCAAATTTAAGTTAAAACTAATTTAAACTTAAATTTTATAAATAAATATAAACTTAAATAAAATTATAATTTGAGTTTAAATATTTTTAAAAATTTTATTATGAAAGAGCAAGCCTTACATTATTCATCCCCCAAAAACCAAATTATATAAATCTCGTCCCTTTTAAAAAAAAAAAAAAATTAGTATTCCCTTTCATCTCCGTTCTTCAAATCAAAGCCATCGTAACCCTCGCTTTTCCTTCTCTCTCTAGCTCACTTCCATCTACGCATGCCACTTTTTATTTTGAGCTTCATAATTGGCTTTGGTTAATTACGTTACTGAATCTTATCTAATAGGCCGATCTATTAGAGCCTATTTGGTTAGAAGATTCGTTATCTGATTCGAATCATAATTAATAGTTCGTTATAATATTTTCTCTTATAAAAAATACACATAAATAAAAAATAATTCTAATATCACGGTTCTAATTCATAAACCAAACAGGCTTTTAATAAGTCATTTTGTGACGGTTAAATTTAATTAAAATTATATTAAATTAAAAAAATATATAAAATATATAATTTTTAATATGAATTTAACGATTAAAAAATAAAATATTATCGGTAATTTACTTGCCCAAATTCTAGGAAACTCACACTACATAAATATACCATCAATTTAAATTTTTCTTAATTTACTTACCCGCTTTAGAAACTAAAAATAAAAAAATAAAAAAAATCCTCATTTGAGAGTCTGTTTTTGTATTGTTGGAGTTTGCTTTTGTATGAGAGGTTATTAAAATGAAGTAGCGTGAATTGGTGAAAGGGTGTGGAAAGCCTTTGTTTTCAGATAAACCCTTCAATCAATATAAACACACATATAAAACCCGTACGTACCCTCTCTTCTCCTCCCAGTCCCAACAATCAGTTGCATATAATTCTCCTGAAAAGTTATTCTCTCTTTTTTCTTTATTCCTTTTCATTTTCTAGAGAGCTTCTTCTCCGATGGCGAACTGGTTCTGCCTCTCGGCGGTCTATGATTGGTACCTCCGGTGTCGCTTCTCCATGGCGGGCCTAAAGCCGACGACGACGGACCTCGGCGACGGGACCATCATGCACTGCTGGGTCCCACGGAAACGGGCCGATTCGAAGCCGAATCTCCTCCTCATCCACGGCATCGGAGCGAACGCAATGTGGCAGTTCAGCGACTTCGTGTCCCCACTTGTCGGCCACTTCAACCTCTACATCCCCGACCTCGTATTCTACGGCGCGTCGTGGACGACCCGACCCGAGAGGTCCGAGTCGTTCCACGCCCGATGCGTCGCCGTTTTGATGGAGGCGCAGGGGGTGAGGAGGATGCACGTGGTGGGGCTCAGCTACGGCGGCTTTGTCGGGTACTGGTTGGCGGCGCAGTTTAAGGAGAGGGTGGAGAGGGTGGTGCTATGTTGCGCCGGGGTGTGCATGGAGGATAAGGACATGGAGGAGGGGATGTTTCAGGTGCGGAATGTCGACGAGGCCGTTTCGGTGTTGCAACCGCAGACGGTGAGTAAGGCAAGGGACTTGCTGAGGATGACGTTTTACGAGCCTCTCAAGTTCGTTCCGGGGTTTTTCCTCAATGATTTCATTAAGGTTAGTGATCTTCATCTCTTGCTTTGCAATTAAAGTAAACAGTGAGAAAAATAAAAATTAGGGGAAAATTTAACGTCTTAATTAATGGTCGAGTTTGTTTTTGTACCGTTAGAGTTTAGTTTTGACTTTAAGTTAATTAAATTAATTTAAACGCGTGAATCAAACAATCCAAAATGTATCCCCTAGGAGTCTTGTTACAATTCAACTTTTAATTTCACCAACAAGAAACTTATCTCTAACGAAAGAAAAAAGAACACCATAGTTTTGTACTTTAAAAAGTAAACAATATTATTCATTCTTAAGCGGGTTGACCCGATGTTGGACCCAACTCTACTCGCAAAAGGTTACAAGCCAAGCTGACTTTCTGACGTCCGTCCCAGATACGTTTCTAATCCATAGTCCACCCCAATTTGACTCTCAGAACTTCTTTTCAAAAAGAAAAAAAAAAAAAGAAAAAGAAATTGGAGAATCATATAAAACATATGGCCACCCCAGGCGACATACCCGTTGGGTTGTAGGGTCAGGTTGGGCCGCATGTTGGCTGACCGGCCGCCTCTTTAGATTAGCAGAGAAGAGAAGACAAATATTCTTTTAAATTGCAAGGTTATTGACTTTTATTCTTAATTTTTGATTAGTATCATTTTAATTAAATATTATAATAGTTAAAAAAGTATTATTAAAAAATAAATGATAAAAATTTAAACTCATGCATTTTAAAAGATAAATTTAATAAATTTTTTTATAATGTCGAGCCATGTCTTGTCTGTATTTACTGGGTGACCCATATTTAGAGCATTATCATGTCCTTAAAAGTATTGTAAAGCATAGGTTATAAGCCCGAAATACGCGGGTAACAAGCTGTAATGCCATATTGCTATTGTCATCTTAGATTAATAAAGCCCGAAATATGTTAACAATAACGCTTATCTGGTCTTTGTTAGACTATTGGATCGGAAAAGCTCAAACTATTAACCAAAAAACCTTAAAACTATTTTAAGGATGTGACAACATTAGAAAACTTTGAATACCCCTGATACGATGTCAGATTACTAATTAACTAGACAAGGGAATTGAATTGATTGGGGACGAGCAAGAAACTAAGCGATGAAAATTAGAAATTCTTGTTTGTGTTCTCTTTTTTTTTTTTTTTTTTTTTTTTTTTTAAAAGCTAATTGTCCCACCTATTTTCTTTTAGAAATTCACGGTGTGTTACTGGACATAATTGGAGTCGAAAGGGGTCACAGTGGACAAATTTTTAAGTCAAAGAAAGTTGTTTGTTTATGTTACAGGATTCGAAATTGACATCATTACGAATTTCCATCACGCATGATTTACTTAAATCCATTTCCCATAATCAAAGTGAATTCTTATAAATTTTATTTTGAGTAGTTCATTCACACACCCCTCTTTACTCTTCACATTCCCTTTTTAATTACAAAAGGACGATTATAATAGACTTAATTACATAATTAAATTTTATTATACAAATAATGATATTTTATTTTTTTTCCCCTTCACACACTCACTTATCATTTTCTTAAATTACAAACAATTGCTATTTTGAAATGTATGATAGAACTTTAATTTTTACCATTCAATAGCTATTTTAAAAAATTACATATAGGTATGTTAAATTTTCTTTATTATTTTTTCTTTGCTGATTGTTCTTTTTCCTTTTCTTTCCTTCGTTTTGTGTTAATGTTTTTTATTTTTCTAATTATTTCATTTTTAAAAGGACAAATCATTTTGATTTATTTTATTTTTCATTTCTTATAAAGTAGAATTGATTTTTTTTTTCATTTTGTTCTTTTTTATTCTTATTATGCTCGTTTATTTGTTTTTCATTCAATTTTCATATTGTATTTTTAATCATACCTCAATAATATAATAACTTTGTTGCCATATTTTTATTTATTTTTTATTTATTAAATTATATTGCTTTCGATTATATATTTTTGCGTGAAAAATATTCTAATAAATTTTCTTCTTGTACAAAAAAGGCATCATGCTTAAAGGCTAAAGCTTCAACAACAACAAAAAAAAGAGAGCAATATAAAAATGATAAAATTAAAATAAAATAGTAGGTGTGAAAAGAAAAATGAAATGATGAAGAATTAATAATCCTATGAAAGTAGTTTAAGATAATTTTAGAATAATAGAGATGTATAGAAAGTAAATTTAACCATTTTAAAATTATATGGGGCGTGTGTTTAGAAATGGGTGTGGAGAGTAGGAAGGAGTGTGTGAGTAGAACCACCCTTTTATTTATATAATCTTTGGGCTTTGATTAATTTAATTTTGTGATTTGAATTTGAAAATGTAGATTGTATAGTTATTATAATAACGTTTATGATAAATAAGACAGCTATTAGAATACCGAGACAATAAAATAATAAATTCTTGCACTGTAATTAAAAAAGATGATAAAGCAAAAGTGTGAGAAATTGAATAAAATAAATCAAAAAGTAAAAAGAAAGTACCAAAAATTGAAATATATTTTTCCCTAAAAAAATTGAAGTAAATTGTTTAATTGTAATAAAAAAAATGAATTGTATACTTATGGTAATGAAATCAATAATAATTAGGATAATTAGCTTTATATTAGGCAAACTGACAAATAATAAATATAGATTGTAAATTATATATATATATATATTTTATTTTTCATTTCTCCTATCATCCAATATCTTAGAATTAAATTAGAGCTAAGATAGTAATTTAATATTATAAACCAAGAAGTCTTTAATCTGAAAGCAGTGTGGGATTGTCAATCTTTTTTCTCAATCTCAAATTTATGTGATATCGATCTCACATCCATTTCATGACAAAAATGAGTAAGGTCCAGTTCATTTTACCGATTCAAATTTTATTACTGTAAAAAGCTCTAAAAGACAGTTACATTTAATTTTTTTACTACAGTAAAAAGTTTTCACATAAAATTACATCTCAACTTAAATTAAAAACTCAAATTAGCGAATTAAACATGTCCTAAATATATAAAAAATTAATTTCCATTTCACACCTGTAACAAGTAAAAATGACATCAATTAAGCGCTTAAGAGATGGGTCAATGTTTCACATCCTAAAAGTCATAACGGATCATCTGTGGACACTTGAGAGTTGATTCCATAGTTGGTGTCGTGTTGGGTAGTTGGTGGAGATTAATCGAATTAATTGGAGAATAGGAGTGATAGGAAAATGAGTGAGTGGTAGCAGGTAAAAATAATATTCCTACTTTTATGAATAATTTTCGTATTAGGACACTAACTTTTCATTCAAATGGCGATTAGCGATTGCTTAGACTTCCATTTATTTTTGTTATTCGTAATCTTTTTTATTAATATTTTTTAATTCATAATGTGTTCCTAATCCGATTTAAATTTAACAAATTGCATGTCACATCATTAGGTAGGGAATATTTAATGAACAAGCTAGTGGTTCTCTCTCTCTCTCTGTTTTTTTTTTTGGCCCTACTTGTTTGTGTTACGGATGTACTCGGTTTCTTTTACTTTAAGATTCAACTTGGACTTTTGACGCCACCACATAAACCAATTCAAAGATCAACTTGGACATGAAAAATTGTTGCTCTTTTTGGAGAACTAAAGTAAACAAAAAAAGAAAAAAAAATTACCATCTCAGATGTAGAATATAATGAAACTATGTGCAGTATTATTTAAGTGACGTTTAATTCATGAGTTTAAAATTATAATTTGTGATTTTAATTTTTAAAATTTAAATTTTTTACGAGAGAAAAATACAATAACGCATTAAGAATTATAATTTTACACTAAGTAAACGGAACATTAATATTGAGCTATAACCCCATCATACATAAATAAATGAGCCCATCAATAGCACCAATGTGGGTTCGACTGATTGTCTCATCGGGCCATTTAATATTTTTCAAAACTATTAGGTAACAAAAAGTTAATATATATTGAACGGACATCTATGTCACTTCGTGTTAGATTCTGTAAATTGTGTTTTTGACTTTTGTTAATCATAGACTGCAATGTTCTTTTTGGTTTTTCCTTTAGTTCTCCAAAGCCGTTGTGTAAGGTGGAATTATGGACCACAAAATGCTTTTCAATTTATTATCTATGATTGCAAATGACATTTCCGAATTAGTTCAAGAGAGTAGGGCAGAACGCTTTCAGTACATGACTATCCGTATACCACAAAAGTATTGAAATCAGTTCTATTTATCTTTACTAATAATATAGTCGGAGTTCTATTACCAAAGACCTCTTGTGCTAAATTCCTTACTGTTTTACTATTGGCCCGATTAGTTCGTTAATTTTGAGTTGAGATGTGACTGTTTCTGAGAGCTTTTTACTGTAGTAAAAAAGTGAGATATGACTGTTTTTTAGAGTCGTTTACTGTAGCAAAACTCAAATTCTAAATTCAAATAGGTGAAATGAACGGGTTGTTAAGATGCGACTTTATGTGAAAACTTTTTACTGTAGTAAAAAAGTTAAATATGATTGTTTTTGAAAGTTTTTTACTATAGTAAAACTCAAATTAAAGCAACACTAAAAGACTTTACTGTTTCGGCTTTGGTTATTCTTTAAATTAAAAATTATAATTTTACACTAAGTAAATGGAACATTAATATTGAGCTATAACCCCATCATACATAAATAAATGAGCCCATCAATAGCACCAATGTGGGTTCGACTGATTGTCTCATCGGGCCATTTAATATTTTTCAAAACTATTAGGTAACAAAAAGTTAATATATATTGAACGGACATCTATGTCACTTCGTGTTAGATTCTGTAAATTGTGTTTTTGACTTTTGTTAATCATAGACTGCAATGTTCTTTTTGGTTTTTCCTTTAGTTCTCCAAAGCCGTTGTGTAAGGTGGAATTATGGACCACAAAATGCTTTTCAATTTATTATCTATGATTGCAAATGACATTTCCGAATTAGTTCAAGAGAGTAGGGCAGAACGCTTTCAGTACATGACTATCCGTATACCACAAAAGTATTGAAATCAGTTCTATTTATCTTTACTAATAATATAGTCGGAGTTCTATTACCAAAGACCTCTTGTGCTAAATTCCTTACTATTTTACTATTGGCCCGATTAGTTCGTTAATTTTGAGTTGAGATGTGACTGTTTCTGAGAGCTTTTTACTGTAGTAAAAAAGTGAGATATGACTGTTTTTTAGAGTCGTTTACTGTAGCAAAACTCAAATTCTAAATTCAAATAGGTGAAATGAACGGGTTGTTAAGATGCGACTTTATGTGAAAACTTTTTACTGTAGTAAAAAAGTTAAATATGATTATTTTTGAAAGTTTTTTACTATAGTAAAACTCAAATTTTAAACTCAAATCGGTGAAATGAACTCGGTCATATTTTGCCTTTGGTTATTATACTTTCACATTAAAGCAACACTAAAAGACTTTACTGTTTCGGCTTTGGTTATTCTTTACTGTTAAAAGACTCCTGATCCATGCAATTTGGATTTGTTTTTTTTTTTTCTCTTGTTGTTGCTTTTGTTATTGTTATTGTTATTGTTTTTTGGTCTTTTTTATTTTTGTTTTATTTTTGTGTGTTTTTTGTGTTTTTATTTTTATTTTTTTGTGAATGATCCATGAATTTGGTTGCCTCGCAGTTCATGTGCACGGAACACGTTCAAGAGAGGGCGGATATGATCCGTGTATTACACAAGGACAGAAAATTATCTAATCTTCCCAAGATAACCCAGGTAATTTACAATTCGCATTTATCCATCATAAACGGTAAAAACTGTATGTAAGAATGAAAAAGAAAAAAAAAAAGCATTTCAGAAACTTCTTGCGTTACCCTTCTTGCCACTCAAAGAATTATAACTTCGTGAAAATAAACAAATGATGATTTTATGGTACGGTATAAAAAATACCCAACCAGTAGATTACAGTTTTTAATCCTCTTATCTTTATCAACCTCTGAAAATTACCATATTTTTTTTAAGTTGATATAATTTTGCGGTGATCAGACAGCATATAACTATGTATACTTATAATGTTATTTTTCTATACCGTGCCACAAAATTCTCCAGCAAAGAAAGGTTAATGAATTTTGTCTTTGTTAATATCTTCTTTAAGATAATTTTGGTTCTTAATTCAGCCTACTTTAATTCTCTGGGGAGAACATGACCTCATATTCCCAATCGAGTTGGCACACCGATTAAAGAGGTAAATCCTAAAGTCTTGTTTCTCATACTTAGATTCTAGACTTTTTTTTTTAACTACTATGAAAAATATTACGACATTACGGGCCCATTTGTTTCACGCGTTTGAACTGTTATTCTGATTATGATAAAATACTTTTCTTTTATAAAAAATTTGAATAAAAAAAATTTTCACAAATGGTTCTCTTAAATAATTTAAATTTAGAATTAAAATTACTACTTTAAACGCGTGAACTAAATAAATTATACGTGGCATTAATTTAAGCATGCACACGACTCCCTCGGAAAGCTTCTTTTCTTAACTTTCTAATTTGATCATTTCTGCCACGTAATGAATCCATAATGTACTCTGTAAATTAAGGAGTTGTTTGGTTGGGGATTCGTACCCCGATTCGAATCATGATTCATGATTCGTTATAGTGTTTTTTCTCATAAAAAATACACGTAAATTAAAAATGGTTATAATCTCATGATTCTAATCTATAAACTAAACATCTTTTAAAGTTACATTTATGGCTTGAGTAACGCTTTTTTTTTTCTTTTGTTTTTTGTTTGTTTGTCCTTTTCCCCCACCATTTACAGGCACGTGGGTGAGAATGCACAATTAGTAATCATAAAAAATGCAGGGCATGCCATAAACGCAGAGAAGCCAAAAGAGATGTGCAATCACTACAAGTCCTTCCTCCTTAGTCAACTCCCTCCCAAGGCAGAAAATGGTAACAACAACATCATCAACGGCCACAAGGTCTATTGAGAAGGAAAATCGAGTTTCACTCATTTACTGAACTGAAATTTACCACAAAACCAAGTAATTTCAGTTGTGTGTGTGTGTGTCTACGTTTTTGTTTTAAATTTTAGTTTTATATATACATTTTCTTTTTTGAATGCCACTTTTCTATATCCACATTTTTGATAAAGGAATGTGAAATGTGTAGTTATGGAAAAACTTAAAGAAATCCGACTCATCTCTGCTGAAAACTGTTGTTGGATAACGGTTTAGGCAAATGCCAAACAATCCAAGTGTTGAGTTGATTTTAGCAACTGGAACAGAGTTCCCATCAAAAATGACACACCAACACATTTAGAACAAATATACCCCCCAATACTATCATAAACAAAAGATGCCGGTACTAGTCACCGGTAAACTATTAGTATCCTGTCGTGATACTAGGAGATAGTGCGCTATGATATTCAAAATTTCGTCAACCGACGGTTGCTGGTCGGGGACCTTCGGCAACCTACCGTAAATGCTTCGTATACTGCAAACTGCCGGTATCCTATCGTAATACTTGATCATAGTACATTATGGTACTAAAAAGTCTGGCAACCGGTTGTAACCGACCGTGCTACCATTGGTTTTCTCACCTGAGCATTTTTTTTTAAAAAAAAGTCACAAAAACATGACCAAAAGTCAAAACAGTTATTTTTCTCAAGAATACTGCCGATTAGAGCAAAATTTCATCCAACCCTAATTCAACAGTCTTGAACAAGATATTAAGATCAAACAGGCAAATAAGTCTAACGTTAAGCAAGACACAAAGAAAACCTTGAGAATAAAATAAATGAAAATCGGAGTCGGGTAATTGCCTTAAATAAAGCTTTGTATTAGAAATTGTCTCCAATATCCTTCCTCTCAATTCGAGGGGATTTATAATACATTTGGAGTTAAGGAGTTTAACTTTCCCATTTGTTAGAGTTTATTCTCTCCTACTTGGGCTTGGGAAGTCATACCCGAGCATGTGCTCAAGTAAGACTTCGTTGTTTAGAGAAATATAAACAAATTTACTTCGATAGTGTGTTTGGTATGAATGAAAAGTGGAAGTAAAGAAAATGTTGGAGGGATTTTGAGATAAAAATTGGTAAGTTAGTTAGTTTGGTAGAAAGGAAATTGGGAAGGAAAAGAAAATTAAATAAAAATTGTGATTAGTGGGTCCCACCATATTTAATCTCTCTAAAAGTGAGGATTTTAGGAAGGAAAATGTGGATAACTACCTAAATGAAGTCAAATTACTGAATTGTCCTCATTTTTTTATCCAAAATTAACTCCAAAAGTTGGCGCTTTTTTTTTTTTTTTTTTGGGGATAAATAACTTGTTTCATAGTAAGTCATCAAAAGAAAACTTTGATTCATAGGAGAGATGATTTTGGGGTTTTATACTGGGAAATGATAAACCATTTTTCAATTATTGTCTTATCAATTGCAGCTAAAAATTTAAAAGAGAGAAAAGAGAGAAATCAGATTAATGCATATATTATAATAACGAAAAATATGTCAAAATATTTTTCTATTTTTTTTTCAAAAAAATAAATCAGCTACCATTTTTCGTCACAATAATTACAATATTAATCAAGCCATACAAACAATCAAGTGTTGAGTTGATTTTAGCAAGTGAAACAAAGTTCCCGTAAAAAATGACACACCAACACATTTAGAACAAGTATACCCCCTAATATTATCATAAACAAAAGATGCCGGTACTAGTCACCGGTAAACTATTAGTATCCTGTCATGATCATAGGAGATAGTGCGCTATGATATTCAAAATTTCGTCAACCGACGGTTGCTGGCCGGGGACCTTCGGCAACCTACCGTAAATGCTTCGTATACTGCAAATTGCCGGTATCCTATCGTAATACTTGATGATAGTACATTATGGTACTAAAAAGTCTGGCAACCGGTTGTAACCGACCGTGCTACCATTGGTTTTCTCACCTGAGCATTTTTTTTAAAAAAAAAGTCACAAAAACATGACCAAAAGTCAAAACAGTTATTTTTCTCAAGAATACAGCCGATTAGAGCAAAATTTCATCCAACCCTAATTCAACATTCTTGAACAAGATATTAAGATCAAACAGGCAAATAAGTCTAACGTTAAGCAAGACACAAAGAAAACCTTGAGAATAAAATAAATGAAAATCGGAGTCGGGTAATTGCCTTAAATAAAGCTTTGTATTAGAAATTGTCTCCAATATCCTTCCTCTCAATTCGAGGGGATTTATAATACATTTGGAGTTAAGGAGTTTAACTTTCCCATTTGTTAGAGTTTATTCTCTCCTACTTGGGCTTGGGAAGTCATACCCGAGCATGTGCTCAAGTAAGACTTCGTTGTTTAGAGAAATATAAACAAATTTACTTCGATAGTGTGTTTGGTATGAATGAAAAGTGGAAGTAAAGAAAATGTTGGAGGGATTTTGAGATAAAAATTGGTAAGTTAGTTAGTTTGGTAGAAAGGAAATTGGGAAGGAAAAGAAAATTAAATAAAAATTGTGATTAGTGAGTCCCACCATATTTAATCTCTCTAAAAGTGAGAGGATTTTAGGAAGGAAAATGTGGATAACTACCTAAATGAAGTCAAATTACTGAATTGTCCTCATTTTTTTATCCAAAATTAACTCCAAAAGTTGGCGCTTTTTTTTTTTTTTTTTTGGGGATAAATAACTTGTTTCATAGTAAGTCATCAAAAGAAAACTTTGATTCATAGGAGAGATATGACTTTGGGGTTTTATACTGGGAAATGATAAACCATTTTTCAATTATTGTCTTATCAATTGCAGCTAAAAATTTAAAAGAGAGAAAAGAGAGAAATCAGATTAATGCATATATTATAATAACGAAAAATATGTCAAAATATTTTTCTATTTTTTTTTCAAAAAAATAAATCAGCTACCATTTTTCGTCACAATAATTACAATATTAATCAAGCCATAATATCATTAGCATTGCATTGGTAATATGTGTGTATTGTATACATATGTTTAAGTTACATTAATTTTTTGAGTTAATTTGATGTTGAATACTGTATTATTTATACTTTTATTAGAAAAAAATATTAATAAAATATTTGGGCAAAAAAGTAATTACACCGATAATAATTTTTCCATCTCTTTAATTTCACTTCCAATACCAAACAAGGGAAGGTAGATTCATTTTCTTTCTTCCCTATCATACCAAATAAGTCAAGGAAAAATCAAAATTTGTTCTATCATTCTAATTTTCTATGCATTATAGTTTTCCTTTCCCTTCTATTTTCTTTCCATCTTACCAAACAGAGTGTGTGTATGAGTTTACATTTTTACTCTTGCTCTTAATTAATACTTCTGGCTAATATAGTATTTGATTAAAAGGACATTAAATAAGAATAAAGTGTAAAAATCAAGATTTATACAATCTAAAGAGTATTTGTCTCATTTTTTTCCCTTCGATTATTACCTTCTTATAGTGCCGAAAATACCCTCCAAACTGCCGAAAACGATGGTAGCGCACCCTTAATTGTAACAATCCTCATCCTTCTCAACAGTGGCTTTCTCTCCTTGCAACACTGATGATGAGCAAGGAAGATACTTACCGTTATATATTCATGTTTGATAATTGTGAGTTATTGTGACCAAATCCATAGATGTACAAATTCCATATCACGTCACAAGTGGATTGTTTCTTAACTTCACCACTATTTTCACTAAGGACACCTTATTATAACATTATATTCGACATTGGTCTTGGCATACGAGGAAATTTTTCTCAAACCCGTCATTATTTTCTTAAGTCATTCTCCTACCTTGTATCCACTTCCTATCCATTATTAAGTCTAATCACTCCAAAAAAAAAAAAACAAAAGAAAAAAAAAACACAAAGGAAAGAAATCGATACATGTTATTTGAGTAATTATCAAAAAGTTAAATTCATCGTAAGAAATTTGATAGCAATATTGTTAACTTCTAATTCATAAGATAATTCACACGGAAACTTTAATATTGCCATCAATCTTTGTTAGCAATAAGCAATACCAACGACACAAATTTTTATCATGTTAAAAGAATCTAAACTAAAAGAATTCACAACAAAGGTCAATTAATTAACCAAAAAATTTGTATTGCCTAAGCAAAATGCACAACTACATATATTTAAGCCCAATAAAACAATATATTTGCAACTGAAATCTTTTTCAATACTAAATAATAGACTTAGGCAAAATTCACACTGACCATCCATTATTCCACACATAAATCCAAACGAAAACATATAAAAAATTATTGTTCAACCTATAAATCAAACTCAAATAATTTAACAAAAAATTATCAAATGCACAAAAGATTAACAACAGATCAATACCAAAACAAACCGTATTCAAATAACACTTAATTACCTACTAAATCCAAACTAAAAAAAATAAAAGATTAATAAAACCTTCTCATGCATAATTCCATAAATCTAGAGGCTAATTTTTTTTGGAAATCAAACTAAAAACTTGGAAAATGACTATCAAAACCAGTCAGCGACAATGGCAGGATTGTGAGTCTAACGAAGTTTAACTCCTTTAAAAAAAAACAAAAAACGAAGTTTAACTGATTATGCATCTGTTGGGTGGATTTCTCAATGTCAATCTCCTCTACTTGCATTGTCGTTCTTCGTCACTCTCAATTGCTACGCTTTTCAGGTGCGCTGGGGATTTTCGTGTAGATGACACTCTGACGATCAAATCAGAAAAACAATCATGCATGAGAGAAAATTGGCAGAGCATTAGCTGAACTGATCATAAAGGAATATCTTCCTATAGTGAACCGAGTGTTTGATTTATATGCTTCGGTCAAAGGAATTTCTCATATCCATTTCTGGTTTTCAGAAGGTCTTTTGTTGATATCAGATTTAGACATAGCAAAATATGTGTTTTTTTTTTTTTTTTTGGTTGTGGAAACGGGTCGATTAGTGATGTTCTTCTGTCAAATTTCATCGTTTAGGCCTTCAAATGGTTTTTTTTTTTAGTAATTTCCATTTTTATTATAAGTTGATTTAGGAGTTTCAGATTCCATTTCTGATGGCATTTTCTTAATCCTTGGGTCTGATAGTTCCAATTTAAGTTTCCTGTTTTTTTCTCTTTTTAAAAAATTTCGTATTTTTGTTGTTATTAATTATAGAATAGGTTAGTTTGTATTTCTATTTTACTTATAAATTAAGATGTCCACTTGTTATGAAAACCAGTTACGTTGAAAGAAATTTCAAGTATTTTTTCTCTCTCTCTTTTTTTTTCAATTTTTAGTGAATCAATGAATTTTGTTGTCAATTTTTAGTATTTTATGTGAATCAAAGGACTTTGAAGTAGTTTCCCTAACATCATGTGTGAAATAACAAATTAAATATTTATCTCTTTATTTTTATTATGTCATCTAATTAAACTTCTGCTACGTTATCCTTTGCCTAGGGTTTTGGGAATATCCAATGATTTTCTTTTTTTTGTAAGTGATTAAGGAAATACCATGATATTTTCAAGAGATTTGGATGACTTACCCTTGTAGAGGTCGGATTCTATAATAAATTTATTTAGAGGGCCAATGGCTGCACCCGGGTATCGATCGCGTTGGTGAGTTGATTTGGGTCGATTTGAGTCGATATATCGCTAGAACGAGAATCTAAAGTGTTGAAAAATATATTGACAGGTGGATGTATAGTGGTTCCCCTGATAATCCCAGGTACGTCCATTGTAGGGTCTCGGGGGTTTCACTATGTAATGAAAATAGTACAATTACAATGCTTTTGTGAGAATTGGAGAAGATGGAGGAGAGAGAGTCTGAACGTAATATGAGGAGTCTGGAATGTCTTGGTCATTATTCTCATCCCCTATTTATAGGAGATGACCTTCTAGTTTTCTTTTCTCTCAGATTGGATAGTTTCCATTTTCTTTCGGTTGACTTTCCCTTTTCTTGTTTCTATATTAGCTTCTTGGGATATTTCATGTTTGTTATTAATCTGATTTGACCCTTTAATGTAGGATTTAACTGAGATAATCTACGTGGCCTCTAAGAAATCTCCTTCCTTAAATATCGGCGGCGGTCCCTACACTCTTCATGTCATCAGTCTTTTCCAATCATCTTGAGTCGATCTAGTCTCCAGTTGATTTCAGTCAATTTAAGTTGGTCTTTTTATCTAAATATTGTCCACATACACTGTGATAATTGTGGTGTTGATTTTGACCCTAACAACCTTCTTACAGATTCTCATGAGCTTATTCCTTGCTCTTAGTTGATTGACGGTTTTAGAGTTCACTCTTTTTCTCGATGGCTTTAGTTGTTTCTATCTTTAGTATTGATCATGCATTATGTTTCATTTTTATGGGATTTTTCCCATAGGATTTTACAAGTTAAGGGGTTCAATGAGGCATCCATTTTGTGTTGACCATTAGGAATTGGGCATCATGCCCAGGTGAGTTTGCTGCAGTTGGCTTAATTTGCTTTAAGTTTTTGATGTTGTGCTTCCTTTGACTCCGTTTTTTCCAGTTGTTCGCAATTTGTCAGTGCTTTGGTTTCTTTCATGTTGTTGTTTTGAGTTATTTTTTTTAGTATCAACTAAGTTGGAATGCTTAAGAATATCTTGATGCTAATTGGTCTCTCTTAGTTTACGTAAAATATATATAT
Source organism: Morus notabilis (assembly GCF_000414095.1). Classification (NCBI taxonomy): domain Eukaryota; kingdom Viridiplantae; phylum Streptophyta; class Magnoliopsida; order Rosales; family Moraceae; genus Morus; species Morus notabilis. Next base: position 529,137 of record NW_010357121.1, read on the forward strand.
ATATATATATATATATATATATAAATTGTCTCAGACACTTTCTAAATGCCTAATCAGAGACCTTGTCTATATATATATATTGTTAATTATTATATTTATGGAGTCTCAACTTTAAGGATAAATTTTACGAATTTTCCATGAAATGTGCCATTTGTGTTAACATTCTAACTTTGAAATGTAGCTATCCCTTGATATATATATATATATATATATATATATATATA
>NW_010357121.1:533743-560517 GCF_000414095.1 Morus notabilis
ATATATATATATATATATATATAATTTGTCTACAGCTTAATTCTAAACTTTGAAATTTGCTCTTTTTCAGATGGAATAGCACGTGTAATGCACGAGAAGGGAACCAGAGAGAGTGAAAAAAAAAATCTGAAAAAACAATTACTTTTATCTAGAAAACTGCTCTTTTTCAGATGGAATAGCACGTGTAATGCACGAGAAGGGAACCAGAGAGAGTGAAAAAAAAAATCTGAAAAAACAATTACTTTTATCTAGAAAACCCCAAATCTAAAAATCATTGTTTCCGAGTTCTAACCATTATTCAAAGTTTATCCCAAATGTAAGAAAACCATCAATGAACAACCCCAAATCTTAAAAAAAAAAAAAAGAAAAATGTATACACACACGAACACAATATGAACGACTCCAGATCTACAACTAAGAATAAATCCATATAAAAATCTGAAAAGCCCAATCAATAGAAGCAACCGGCTTCATGTGTTTCATCTCTTTCCATATTTTCTTAGTTTTTGAAATCTGACGAACAGTGACAATAGAAATGAAAAATGGACAGAGGTAAGCTTTGATGGTGAGCGTCGATATTGATGGTGGACCGCCAGCGGCGCATGATCCAGGCTTCGATGGTCCGGCAGGGCTCGAGAGCTCTATAAGGAAGCAAGCTCTGGCGATCTCTGGCCGTGCTTGAGGTGGATTAGGAGGTGGGCGCCAACTCCGATGATGGCTGGCGGCGCTTGACGGTAGCGTTAGAGATGGAGTTTCAAGGTCAGCTTTTGGCTGGATCTGAGAGAGATTCAGATGAGTTTTGATTTTCGTGGAGTGTTTAGAAGACAAAGAAGGCAGTTAGGAAAAAAATAATTCCACCAACTTCAGAATAGCAATTCCACTGCCCCACTGGATGAATGACTTTTTCACAAAATAGGTGAATGGAAAGGCCTTTCTTAAGTGATTTTGTTAACCAAACAAGAGATTTGAGTTTTAGGAAAGGAATTGTCTTTCCTTTTTATTCCATTACCTCAATTTTTATCATTTATTTTTTTATTAATACTCTTTTGATAAATATAGTTATTAATAAAAATAATATTAATTAAGAGTAAGAGATAATAATTTAAACTCATATATTCTAAATAATATTTGTCATTATACCGCACCTTAATTTTAACTAATAAACAACTCAAAAACTCTGTCAACAAAAAAAAAAAGAACACGTAATCTAGAAACATATTATTCATTTTCATATACATGATATAATGATTCATCTGGTTTGTATAGGAAAATTTCTTTATTTTCACGTGCATTCAGAATTCTTTCCCATGGTTTACTATCAAAAAAGTGTTTTGACATATCTCTCATTTCTCTTATATAGTTATTAAGATCAGATATTTTTATACGCTTTCCTTGGAAATTGTTATTATAAAAGAATAACTCACGGAATTGATCCCGGTATCTATTTATACTATCTGGTAGACCGTGAAAAACTTTCATCTGATGGGCATATCTCTGTATAGAAACCGGGACTTTAGCCTTTTGGGTGGGGAACACAAGAAATCGGGCGATCCCATGAAGGAAACGGGCATAGAGGCGAGGGACAGGATAATGGGGGAACTCATTCGAGCGGGGGAATATTAAAATAAAAATTGCTCTCTTTGGCCGGCCTATTGATGGAGCGGGAGTAGGGGTTAAGACTTTTAGTCTTTTATTTCCAAGCTAAGCCTCTGGAGTGGCATTTCCAGTTGCTTTCTCTCTTTCCTGGGGGTTGGTGGGCAAGCCATTTTTAAAGCATTTATATGAGTTTAGTTTATTAAGCTTAAGCTAGAAGAGGCACAATAAGTGCATTTGGGAATATGTTGATAGAATTGATATTGTTCAGAGAAATTGGTAAAATTTATCCCACCTTTAGTTTGACGCTATGACATGCTACATTTCCTTCTTGAGCTTGGACGAAACTACAAGTAAAACTAAGCATGGGAAGTCAAATTGGTCATTCATACTCATAAGCAAGCCTTATGAACATATGTCCTCTTCCTCCACTTCTCCCTTGAAAATGAAACTTACTAAAACAAATGAATCAATAGTACGAAAGATCCTCTACTTTAGAGAAAGAGGGAACATAGATGTCCCCAATAGCGAAACTGGCCCAAAACACTTTAAGAGTCCAAACTCAAAAGGTTAACCTATTAGATCTTGTGTCTTTCCATGTATATAAACAACTTTACATTCTCATCCATTTTTCATGTGGAACAATACACACATGCATTTTTTTTTAACAATCTCCCCCTTATGTGTGTGTTCACCTAGCTCCTCCTCAAATCAAAGTTTCTAGTAGCTGGCACATTCAAGCATCACACTCTAAACGGGAGCCAACTTGAGCATGGGAAAGAGAGCCAAAACCATGCGAGTCCACCAATGCTCCACCAAACTGCGGAAACACCAACTCTCAACAGGAGGCAACGTGGGAACTGCAACTGAGTGTGATCACTTAGCTCATACAAACTATCGATTTTGATATCACTTATTGGCGAGACACTACATGCGAAAATGACTTAACATACTTTAGGAGCCCAACTTAACCCAAACGATTAACCTATTAAGTCTTAGGTTCTTCCATGTATATAAATCACTTTACATTCTCATCTACTTTTAATGTGAGACAATACAGGACGGCAAGCTAGGCTAAGGCTAGTTTGGGATTCATTATAAAAAGTCCTCATAATCAAATATGTCCAAGCCTATTTGATAAAGTAAAATAATTTTTTGATTAAAGTTAAATAATGAGCCTCGGATTCAATCATGCATAAAATTGTTTGTTAGAGAATTAAAAAGAGATCGTCTAAAAATGATATTGAATGTTTTACGGTAGGGTATGCAACTTTTCACTATATGCTACCTCCATTAATTTGTGATACTTTTCTTTTTAATTTAATATAAATTTTTAAAAAACTGAGCTGAGATTAATATATGATGCGTTAAAATTGATAAAATATTTCAACTTCACACAAAATATTTCAACTTAACACAAAATATTTCGTAATGAATAGAGACTTGCGCCCCTAAACCCTACAATATGCCGTAGATTGGGTTTTAAATTATAAATTAATTTAAACTACCTAAAACGACCAAACTAAGTCCGCTATTTAACTGACACGGCCTTCTTAATTCATATTTTTTTTTCTCGAGAATGAAATAAATAACATATTTTATAATAAATAATTAAAGTACATAATAAATTTAAATTATTTGAAATAAATAATAATTTATTGTATAAATGATTTTTTATGACTAGTAACATCATTTTTTTAACATAAATTTTCTTTTTACAACTCATAAAAAAAGATTTTTTTCTACTTAAATAAAGATTCTTTTCCATATGAATTATTTTTTTCAAGTTTTAAATGAAAAACTTATACGGTAAAACAACTATTTGCTTCAAATAATTTTAAAATTTATTATTTATTTAATTTAGTTTCATAAATATATTATTTAGTACAATTTCTGTTTTCTTCTCTTTTTTTTTAACTAAACCCTTATCATATTTTTTTTTACATCACTATAAAAGGAGAATGAGTTTCTTAAATACGTTTCACAAAACCGTTTCGCATGATTTTTTTTATAACTTCGTTTGCTCCCTGTTTTGGTTATTTTCTTCTTTCTATATTCTTTCATCTTACTTTCCTCCCGTCTTTTCTATCACTTTTTTTTTTTCTCTCCCTTCTTCCATTATTATCTATTTTTATTCTATTATACATTTTTCTTTTTTTTTTCTTTCCCCAAATTGAGTCGCCTAAATAAAAAAATTTTCTCTAACTCCCCATTAAAATAATTTTTTTCTCATCCATAATATCCTTATTTACTTTTTTTGGGCCATTAATAATTACGTTTTGTTTCTTTTTTTTAACTTTCAACCTTTTCTTTTTATTTTTTTAGTTTCTTCCATTTTTCTCTCTCTCCTATCTTTTTTTTTTCTCTCCCCCATTTCAATTATTTTGCCCCATTATACATTATTTTCTTGTTTTTACCCTAATTAACCCTCATAAATATATTTTTTCTCTAATTTTCTATTAAATTTTTTTTTTCATATATATCTCTGTTTAACTTTTAAAATAAATTTTTCTCAAACATATCCTTATCTATTTTTTTTCGGGCCATTAATAGTTACGTTTTGTTACTATTTTTTTTAGTTTCTTTCATAAATATATTTTTCTAATTTTCGATTTAAATAATTTCTTCTCGTCTGTCTAAAAGCCCGTTTAATTTATTAATTTAAATTTAAATGTGCCTTCATATGAAAATTTTGCGTTTTATTGTCACACAACTCAAATTCTAAATTTCTTCTCATATGATCACTTGCACCGTTGGCGATGGCGAACTCTGTGCAAGTTTTCAATCGAAGTGAAGGCCAGCAATGAGATCGCAAGCTCCCTCCTCTGCGTCTGTCATCGTGAAAATGCCTCTTTCTCCTTAAAAACTCATTATGTTCATCGTCGTTGTGAGGGCAAGCGGTGACAAGGATCCTCGCGATCTCCACCACTCGCAATGGAGAGGAAGTTCGAGACCCGTCGAATTCCACATCCCCTCTCTGTCTCTCTCTCAACAGATGTGGACGTGGAGGCTTGCCTTCAAACTCCACTGCATCCTCTCCCCAACACTCTCTTCTTCGGTAAGGGTGAATTGGGGACTTTTATTTCGGGCAGTTTTAGATTTATTATTATTTTTTTTTAGTGAAGTAATTTTAGAGTTTTAAAAACTCCACGATTTTTTTTTCTAAAAAATTTTATGATTAATTGTACATTACTCAATAGAAAATCGAATAACGATTATTTTAGGAAAAAGTGATAAATTAATAATTAAGTAAAAAAATGATAAAGAGTGCGTAAGGAATTTATTACTAAATAAAATGTGTAAACTGATAAACAATTTATTTTATTTTGGGTTGTTTTATGAATATGATAAACCTAAAAATCAATATAAATAAAGAATACAATTTATATGGTGTAAATCTTTTTTTTCTTTTTTTTTTGCTGATAATGTAAATCTTTTATTGACAAACAAAATACAATTTGTGTAATATGTTAAGTCTTGGATTTACATTGTAAACCAAGAGAATGCAATTTATGTTATGTGGTAAATCTTGGACTCATGGTATAATTACTTTATTTACAAACACAACAAAATCAATGTTATCTCTAGTAAACCTTGGATTTCTGGTATAAATCCTTTATTTAAAAACAAAACACAATTTGGAACCGAGTCGCCAACAATTTGGAATAATCGGTAGTCAATCACTACTTGCTCCATGCTAAGAACGTTATCTCTTACTCATAACTCGCCTGTTCACTCTCATTAATCATCTAGTCGTATTCATAGTTAACTCAAAGGTCACTAATTCGAATACTCGATCGTCCGCTAACCGATTACCGTTTAGCAGGCTAAGGATATCGCATGATTTGTGGTCATCAAAGCAAACATAAGTATTCGTAGTACATTAGATGTTGATCGTTAGTTGCCACTCGTCACTCCAAGTTCATAAAGATACTCGCTAATCACTTAACATCCATGACGAATACACTAAGGAAGCTACGCTCTCCGAACTTTATGGAACCATTCTAACCTACACGGACACTTATCCACCATAACAATTACTAAGGCTTCGTTCATTTCACCGATTTGAGTTTTCAGTTTTAAATTTTTACAGTAAAAAGTTCTCAAAAAATGTCACATCTAACTTTTTCTGCTACAGTAAAAAGTTCTCATAAAATGTCACATATCAGCTCAAATTAAAAATTCGAATCCGCGAAGTGAACGAGGCCTAAGAGAACATGGAGAATGAGAACGTGGTAACTATCCACTAACTCATACCGTTGCTTTATGACTTTTCCATAAGAGGGAGAATAGTAGTAACCGCCAAGGTAACAAACCAATCCAACCTCTATAAATAGATGAACAACACCTTTCAGAGGGACTATATTACTCACTGTTACTCTGCAGAAATTCGTTTAGAAATATTGTACTAGAACAACCTTATAACCTTCCAATTGAAGATAATGAACAACCCAACAGTGGACGTAGCTCATTTAAGAGTGAACCCTTAGAAATTATGGTTTGGTTATATGTCATGTTGTTTTCAATATTAATCAGATGTAATTAATAGTGTTAAAGATAATAACGATGATCAATAACCCTTAATTTGAACCACAATGATTTTCTTAACTAATTGATTCTATTTTCTAATTGACTGTAAATCACTACGTCCACAAACATAATATCAAAAATCATAGATTTACAATATATACACCAGTAACGATGTGATTGGGATTTACATAAAAAATAATTAATTTACGAGACAATTAAAATAATCAATTCTAAATTTAGTATTTTAAATCTTTGATTTAGAATTTTAATCCGACCGGTTAAATTCTTGATTTACTTTTGTAAACCCTCAATTTACCAAATTTATTTTCATTTACCATTTAAAAAGCAATTTTTACTTTTTTTTTTCCTTTTTTTTTTGCAAATTGAAAAAAGAACCCAATTAAACTCTGCAAATTTGTTTAGATTGGGTTTCAAAGGATAAAATATTTCAACCTACCACCTCTAAAAAAAGAACCCAATTAAATCCGTTATTTACTGAGCACTACCTTCTTAATTCACTCTTTTATTTCTTTTTTCTTTTTGGACAAACATTCACCATATACTTGTTTAACTGACAAACAAATTACTTATAATAGTTTGTTAGATGCATAATTTCGATTCCCCAACGCCAAATACAAAATAAAATATCAAAAAAGGAAATAAATATGCTGCTTTATATTTTCTTACACGATTAGTAAAGAGATTGACGCCGACATAAATCATTAACGCAATTGTCACTCCTAAATTCCGGACATATTTTTCTCATCTTAAAAAAAAAGTCAAAAATGAAGAAGTTTCACTACAGAACTTTTAGTTACGAGATTTTTGCTTAAAAAATTAGGATAATAATTACGACTCCCCTTCTTTATTATAAATAAAAATAATGAATAAAAAGCACTTTTACACCTTTTTTTTTTCTTTGCACTTTATCTATTTAATGTCCAAAAGTTGAAGTAGCTAGCCTTAACTATGTGTACAATCAACAACCTCTCCCCGTCTTTTTTTCCACTCTCTTCCCAATATCGCCTCTCATAACCACTCTCCCAGCTCAATACTTCCTCCAATGGCGAAATGGTTCAGCATAGCGGCGGTGCGTGAGTGGTACCTCCGCCGCCGCTTCTCCTTCGCAGGCCTAAAATCGACAACAACCGACTTCAGCGACGGCACAATCATGCACTGCTGGGTCCCACGCCACCGGTCGGACTCCAAACCCAACCTCCTCCTCATCCACGGCTTCGGCGCCAACGCCATGTGGCAGTTCACCGACTTCGTCGGCCCGGTCGCCCGCCACTTCAATCTCTACGTCCCCGATCTGCTCTTCTTCGGCGGCTCGACGACGACCAGACCGGAGCGGTCGGACTCATTCCAGGCCCAATGCATCGCCGTTTTGATGGAGGGGCATGGGGTGAGGAGAATGCACGTGGCGGGGCTCAGCTACGGCGGGTTTGTCGGGTACTGCCTGGCGGCGCAGTTTAAGGAGAGGGTGGAGAGGGTGGTGCTATGCTGCGCCGGGGTGTCGGTGGAGGAGAAGGACGTGAAGGAAGGATTGATGCATGTGGAGAGCGTGGAGGAGCTTGTGAGCGTCTTGCTGCCGCAGACGCCAGCGAAGGCGAGGGATTTGTTGAAGTACTCGTTCTACAAGCCTATCACGAAAGTTCCTAATTTTTTGCTCAAGGATTTTGTTAAGGTTAGTGGTGTTTTTCTCTAGTACTTCTGCTAAAAGTTATCCATGTGTTTTGTTTTATAGGTTTGGAGGATTCCACTCACATGTTTTGGATCATTTCCGTAATATCATATCACTTCAATTAAATTTTTTTAGTGAATCTCACGTGGTCTATCAATTTTAATTTAAATGACATGGTATGATTAGTGGGATATGAAAATTAGGGATAAAAAACTAAAGGCCTTTGTAAAAATAACCTAATAGAAAAGCTTTATTCATAAAATAACAACTTAAAAATTTTTATTTACAAAATGATTTTCTGAGAAAAAAAAAACGAAAAAAAAAGGAACCCAAAACCCCCTAATCAATTTTCATGTTTTCATGGCCAAACATGTGAGCCTGCCGCCCATCCCCACCGGAGATCCGGCCGACCATCCCCATCCCCACCCGCGACCCATTGCACCTAAGCAAACCCAGCCAAGACCCATCGCGCCACCCACTTCGAGACCCCCAGCCAATCGCGCCACCCACTTCCGTGCAGTTTCTCCTCATCTCCGACGGCGTTAGCAAAAACCTGAAGAAAACCGAACTCCTGGTTAATCTGGTGAGGGCTTCAGAGCTTTTCCTTGAAGAATCCGAGTGCTTCGGAGCAGTGCTTGAGCTGATCCGGCGTGAGCGCCAATCGCGGCGAGAAATTAGGAGCGGCCAACGGTTTGGCGGAGGCGGCGGCCATGGCGGAGGTAGATCTTCTTTGGAAATAAATAAAATTAAAATTAAAAAGTCATTTTTTTAATTTTACTTTTTCACTTAGTTATTTTAGCCAAATTCTCAAAAAACTACGGGCACAAAAATTAAGAGCTTAGTTAAAAGAGAAGACACTATAGCAACAAAAAGGGAAAAAAAAAAAGACAAACTTTTTGGTTGAAACCCATCTAAAATGTAAACTTGAAAGGTTTCAAAAAAAAAAAAAAAATCTGACACCGAGTAAGATTACTGATTTCTTTTTTTTACATCACTACTTTATAATAGCAACTGATAATTCACACAAAAGGGGCGTTTGTAAGAAAGGGAAACATGTTAGTTGCACCTGTCTTGTTGCTTTAGTGTTGTAATGTTTTGGTTTGCCCCACTCAAAAGGAAGCAAAATGAAGAAAATGAAAATGAAAGACAAAGCAACAGAGAAAGGGTTTTTGAATCCCACGTTTTTGGATACATTTGTAGCCAAATATATTGAATGAAGTTTATAAATGATCTCTTTCGTTAAAACCTATAATGTCCATTTGCAAGATGGGTTCAAGGCACTAGTTTGAATGAGAGTTCGCTTTTTGTGAAAAAAAATACTGTAATAGAATTTTTTAAATTCAAATTTTTTATGTGAAAAAATAATATTTGAACTAAAACTAGATGGATTTAAACCACAAAACAAATGGGCCCTTTAACTTTTACTGAGTTAAGTAGATAGCTTTTTCTCAACACCATAGATGGGGTTTTTTTTTTCATGATTTAATGGCTGGTTTTTTGCTATAACTTTTTACCAATATACTTTTTCCTATTTTGGAGATCTGGAAGCTACTTAAATTGTGATCTTTTAGTTTTGATTGTGGGAGGAATTTTGTAGCCTTTACTCTTTGCCCTCCTAAACTAACACTTGGTTGACTCACGTGGAAAGAATTGCAGAAGTTACTCTGCTTTTTAAATTGACTAGGTCCCGTTCTTTTCGTTGATTTAAATTTAGAATATGAGTTTTATTACAGTAAAAAACTCTCAGAAAAAATTACATCTAACTTTTTACTACAATAAAAAATTCTCACATAATATCACATCTCAACTCAAATTAAAAAATTAAATTAACAAACCGAACGGGCCCGACATTACGTTGTCATGAGATGGTAGGGAAGGAAGGATCAAGTGATTTGACAGACAAGAAAAAAGAAAAATGATCACTGATACAGACATAGGCCTAAAAGTCTCCTTCTATGTTCTATCCCTTGCTTTACTATAGTTTGAATGTTATTTTCTTTACATTTTCTTGTTTTAAAAGGTATCAATTGTGGATCGCAAAATGCTTTCATTTATAATTAGGCATTTTATTACTATTAATGGTTAGAATTTGATACTGTTATTGGTCCACCGTTTAACACCGTTTAACGGTTTAAGTTTTTGTAAAATTTGGTATCGGAGCATAACATCTTAAATTTAAACTCATGTAATTGTACCTTCTAAAATGATCATCACTTGATAGGGGAATGTTAGGATATCATGGACGAAAATTCACGTGATAGTGGGAATGTTAGAATATCATGAACAAAATTTCATAGTTTTTTTTTTTTTTTTTTTCGTTTTTTGTGTGGGCTTCTGTTGTTTGTTCGGTTTGTGGAGCTTTCTCTTTTTGTTAGTTTTGTATTCCTGACTTTCAATAAAATAAAATAAAAAACAATGCTAAACAACGTGTTAAATATTTTAAAGTCATTGAGAAAATGTGTTCACCATAGCATTCCTAATACTTCTTTTTTTTTTTTCTTTAAATTGATTTGAAGCAATTTCAAGTAAACCTTTTGTTTTTTTGGGGTGAAGATTTTCTTTTGTTTTACTCTTTTTTTTTTTTTTTGTCTCTGTTATCTAATTTCACATTAAAGAGAAAAATCCTTGATCCATGAGTTTTGTTGCCTGACAGTACCTGTACTCGGAGCAGTTTCAAGAGAGGGAAGAATTGCTCCATGCACTATTCAAGAACAGAAAATTTGTGGATCTTCCCAAGATAACCCAGGTAATTTTAAATTCAAATTACTCATCCCAAACAACATTTTCATAATTCCATTAAAGAATAGAAGTAAGAAAATAAAACAGCATTTCAGCAGACCTTTTCTATAAGCCTTTTGCATTTAGTTCTGATTGAGAGTATTCGTAATGACCTATTGGGTTCGTAGATTTGAACATAAAATTTGAATAAAAATTAAAATTTTTGTAAAAAAAAAAATACTGTACCAAAAATATGGATTAGCATAATGTGATTAGAACCATTTTTTATTTACGTGTGTTTATTGTGAGAAAAAACATTATAACGAACTATGAACTATGATTCAAATCATAATTTGAATCCTCCAACCAAACATCCCCTTAAATTGTAATTCAACCTATGAACCAAACGTGGGGCTTAATAAATTACAACAAGAAAAAGGTGTTAAAAGAGGTTTTTTTTTTATTTTTTTATTTTAAATTTCCTTGTGTAAGAATCTTTTTAATACGTTTCTCTCTCTTAAAACAGCCTACTTTGTGTATTTGGGGAGAATATGACCTTATATTCCCAATGGAGCTGGCAGACAGATTGAAAAGGTTAAAGACCATTATTTATTCTTCCACTCTATAGCTAAAATTTTTCTCTATAACAAGTCTAAAAAATTACATTTAGGTAAAACAAATCCGTGCCTGCCTTTGCTAGTCCGAGTTTTTACTATGAAGTATATTTGGGCAGTGTTTTTTTTTTTTTTTTTTTTTTTTTTTTTTTTTTTTTAAAAAAAATTGGTGCCCCCTTTGTTTTTTTTTTTTTTTTTTTTTTTTTTTTTATGTCTTAGCTAAAACATGCTGAGCCCTCAATTATGCTCCAAAACTGCTGCATTTACCGTATGACTAACTTTGTTTTTTTGTTTTTATTTTTTTTCATTTACAGGCACTTGGGTGATAATGTGCAGATAGTAACCATAAAGAATGCAGGGCATGCCTTAAACGCGGAGAAGCCAAAAGAGGTGTACAAGCACATCAAGTCATTCCTCCTTGGTCCGCTCCCTCCGACGATGACCAAAAACCCTAACAACGCGGTCAACGGTGACAAGGTCGAATGAAAGCGTCTGGCAAAAGAGGCGAAGGGAAATCGAGTTTTACTCATTTCACCTCCAAAAACCAAGTGATTCAAGTTGTGTGAGTCTGCATCTTTTTTATTTTTATAATTTTTGAGAGGAATTTCGGGTGTGTTGTTCACAACAAAGGCTGATTTTGTAACTTTGGTCCGTTACATGTGAAATACTATAAACGAATATAGGAAGTTTGTACTATGGAGAAATTGTGAAGAGTTAAATTAAATAATGATAGTATAAGAATAAAGATTTTAATATATTTCTATTTAATATTGATTGGCATATTATATTTCTGAGAATTCATGTTATAATTCAGAATAATAATCTTACTTGTGTGATTTGTAATTAAGTTGATTTTCATTCTATTTAATTAGATTTAGATCACCTGTTTAATTTTTAATACCCTCAAATGGTGTCTAACCAATTACATTTTATCATATTGAAAAAGAAAATATTTTATCTTGAGAAGCATACTTAAAGTCGACATGAATCATATATTTAAGAGGAAAAGGAATATACAAACTCTCAAATTATATTATTTGAAAAGAAAAAACTTTCAAAGATTTGTAATTTTCAAATAGAAGAAAGAAAACCTCTCAAATTTATATTAGGGGCTGGCTTCAATGCTTTATCTATTTCTAATGTTTCTCATCGAAATGCATGTTCTTTTTTTTTTTTTTTTCCCCAGAAAGTGGAAGGTCGATATTCATTTGATTAGCAAAAGATGCTTTATGCGTTACTTGCATTTATTCTTTCACTTTTCCATGTGCCATATTCTCACTTATCTACTTCACACGTTCCGATTCCAAAATGAGTACTCTTTTTACAGCCAACAGAGATGAAGACAAGCAAGTAAAAAAGAAACCCATTTCCAGCCAAAGCCGTCTCTCAGAATTTCTCCCCTCAAGCAGCTATACTGATAATCATTCCGGCCAAAATCCCATGCCAAATTTTCCCTGAAAATTAATTAATAGAAAAGCAAATTTTCAACATGTAACATTAACCTAAAAAAGTTAACTAATCAGGTAATGACATATATATATATATATATATATATATATATATTACAATTTTTGCTACACAGAAAGAAGTAACTTTTTCTATGGAATTACAATATCCCATTTAGATTTTGTAACTTCCACTCAAATGTTTTCTAATTTCTTTTGTGCCACGTAGGAAAAGCTGGATTTATCCTCATAGGACAAATCACACCAAGAAAAAAAAAGAAAAGAAAAAAGAAGCAAGTTTTGCAAACTGGTCTAAACGTTCAACCTCTTCGAATCAAAGTGAAGCATCCGGTGCTCATTTATGGAAGCCCCACAAAGCATCAAATGAAAAAAAAAAAAAAAAAAAAAATGTTTTCCAAATGTCTTCCAAACTTTACGGCTTTCAACAAGTTGCCCGCGAACTTTTAACTCTAGCAACTGACCCCCAAGCTTTCGAAAGTTTTGAAATGTGATCTATTTTTATTACCTTTTCATCTAATCGAAGATTTTAATTTGGAAGATCAATGTGCATTAGAGTCTAAATTACATTTGAAAATTTTTTATTAGACATGAGATATTTCATCCTTAGATGACGGGGCTTCCGTCACCAATTTAACGGGAAGCTAAGCAAAATGAGAGTAGATATTACAACAATTTAGTCCATATTTATTTTATCGATTTGAGTTTAGAATTTAAATTTTACCAGTCATATCTAACATTTTTGTTACAATAAAAAATTCTCACGTAAAATTACATCTCAACTCAAATTAAAAATTTAAATTAGCAAACTAAACGGATACTTAAAAAGTTTCAGGATTAAATTTTCAATCCCTCAAACAAAATTAACAAAGAAGAGGAAAAAAAAAAAAAAAAGAAGAAGAAGAAGAAGAAACTTACAAGAACTCAGCCGAAAAGAAGCAGAATCATCTCCCCAGAACAAATCCTCATCTTGACCATAATTGCCACTCTGACAATCCGTGGTGGTGTTGAACCCACTCTTACAAACACACACAAATGAATCATTAATATCTTCATTGTGATTCTCCGTCGAGTATCCACAAACCCCATCACTCATCTCACAGCTTTTACACTTGGTCTCCTCAACACTGCTCTCCAAAACCCCGCCATTATACTTCAAAGCGACGCCGTATTCCCACCTCCCGGGATCCGTCGCGTAGTCGCCGAGCGACACGACGGAGGCGAACCCTTCGCACTTCATTCCCTTGAGGTCAAGCTCGTCGTCGTCGTCGAGATTCGCTGGGGAGTAGACGCAGCAGGTGTTGGTCGGAGGCAAGATCGGGAGGCCTAGGGAGACGACGGCGGGGCAGGTGCAGAGGGAGGCGCAGAGGTGGGAGTTGGCGTCGCAGAGCGGCGAGGAGTTGGCGGCGGAGAGGGAGGAGGTGGGAGGGCGGCAGCCGAGGAGGATGAAGGTTGATGGGCCAGGCTGGAATGGGCCGGGCCAGTCGAGGCCGAAGTTGGAGGGGGAGGGCTGCATGGAGGAGCATGTGGACATGGCGGGTGGGGTGAGGGTTATAGTGTAGGTGTCGTAGGATATGGACGTGATTGGGTAGTGTCCGGTGTGGGTGGTCAGCATGAGAGTCTCTGTGGTGCTTTCTTTTCTACCGGTTGATGATGATGATGATGGTGATGGGGATGAGATTGTGGTGGTGGTGGTGCAGGTGACGTAGGGGTGGAAGCGTGGGGAGCCACAGCCGGGGCCGGTGCCGAAGGGCCACTTGACCTGCATCGAGCCGCACATGCTCCGGCATGAGGCGGCTGGAGGGTCGTGGGCTAAGATGAGACAGGGGAGGAGGAGGACGAGGAGGAGGAGGTGGTGGTGGTGGTAGAGGGTGAGTGACAGAAGATGCTCCATTTTTTTTTTAGTCTACCTAAGATAAGGAGTAAGGACGTTTCTTTTCTTCACTATGTGAGAGTGAGAAAGTGAAAAGAGCTTTTATTTCCAAGACGTGTTTGTGTTTGTTTAAATGGGGTTTTTTTTTTTTTTTTTTTTTTTTTTTTTTTTAAAGGGGTTTTTTTTTTTTTTTTTTTTTTTTTCTTTTTCAATATAAAAAAAGTGATGGAAGTGGCTGTTACATGTGTAAGCAAAGGAGTGAGCGAGACGATACGAAGAAAACGTTTTCTATTTTCTTTTTTTTTTTTTATAAAAAAAAAATGTTATTCTCCCTGAAGTGGAGAATAGGTTTATTCCAGGGGTAAATATGGAATAATGCGTACTTAAAGTATCGACTAAGAAGGTTTTTGTTACATGGAGTTATTACAACTAATAACAGATCATCATTTGGAACGCCAAATGAAGCAGTAGTTTAAACTAGAAGCACAAACCAATTAGCCTGGCTAACGTAACGTGTCTATAGACATGGCTAAACCATACTAGAAGAAATATTGTTCTAATTACATCACAGTACAGAAGAGTTTCCCTATGGAAAGGTTTTTCCTTCATATCCTGTGTCTCTTTTATTTTTTATTTTTTATTTTTTTAAAAGTCTTATTTGATAAAATATTAAAAAGATAAATTTTATAAATAATCTCGAACTTAGATTACCTTTTTGCCTTTTCTTTTCCTAATTTGAAAGACTATCATTCTCCCTCCCTAACTTCAACGTTCGCAAACTTTTGTCCATTTCAGAGTAAAAAGAAAAAGAATAGAAAATCAACATACGAAGATACATTACGGCCTTGTTCATTTCAACGATTCGAATTTTGTTACAGTAAAAAACTCTTAAAAACAGTCATATTTAATTTTTTTTACTACAATAAAAATCTCTTGCATAAAATCACGTCTCAACTCGAATTAAATTTTTTTTGATTGTGTGAATATCATAATCGACTTTTGTTTTCAATAGTTATGACTCATGCCCACACACTTAGATATTTATACTTCACTAAATTGTGTAAAGATTTAAAAAAAAAAGGTTTTTCATAGAGATAAAAAAATATTTTTAATACTATATATGTTCTTCGATTGTGTTAAAATCAACTTTTGAAAATATATCTTTTTGTGTCAAAATTAGTATAGAGGTTCGCCTGGTAATCCAGTCGATTACTCAAATCATCTTTCAGGCTACTAAAAATTCCATTGCACCAAAAAAGAATACAAAAACCTATCTAAGATGAAAATCAGTTATCATTTTCTAAATGAACGTCGAATATTAAATTACATATGAAATACATAAATATATAAGATACCAAAAAATGGATAATTTCATTACTTTCACTATGAAATTATTATGAAAAAGAATATATAACAAATCATTACGAAACAGAATATATGATACAAAGGAACAAAATAAAATGTTACAACATTAAAAGACACATTATGAAAAAAAAAAGAAAAAAAAAAGAAGAAGATAAATACCTACCAAACAACAAACATAAACCTGTCAAATGAAAATCAGTCTTCATTATGAAAATGAAAATCAAACAGAAAATGAAGATCAAACACTAAATTACATAAGAAACACGAAAACATATAAGATACAAAGAATGAATAATTTCATTACTTTAAATATAAAATCATTAAGAAAAAGCATATATAACAAATCATTATGAACCGAATATATGAAACAAAGAAACAAAATAAAATATTTTCATTAGTGATGCAGGAGACAGTCGTTTTGTTGCTGATGTTTAATATGTTGCTCATGTTATATTATTTGCTGCCAAGACTAAAACTTAAATAATGGCTAGACTGATGATGATGTGTCGTTTTTGTTAGTTTGTGTCGATTTGTGAGCTCAAACCGCAAGCCGTTTGAAGAGTTTAGCTGCAGGTCGTTTTACTTTGTGACTGAGAATTGAGTTTGGTCGTTTTGATCGAATTCCTCTAGGTTAATATCCCTTGTTGAGAGGCTGTACGCAGCTGTGATAATTTGGTGAATGAAATTGGGTTTCCACCCCTTTGATTACTCGAGGACTCGTTCATTTCACCGATTCGAGTTTTCAATTTTAGGTTTCTACAGTAAAAAACTCTCAGAAAATGTCACATCTAACTTTTTCTGCTATAGTGAAAAGATCTCAGAAAATATCACATCTCAACTCAAATTGAAAATTCGAATCTGCGAAGTGAACGATGCCTCTGTGTTTTTACTTGTTTCTTATCTGCATTTCTTCTTGGTTTGGACGTGACTCCTCTCCAATTTTGTTACCAGATTTGTTGCTCACAGCTCCCAATCAGCTTCTATGCCAATTAATTTAATCGTTACAACATTAAGGTGACGTTTCTTTCAAGAATTCTGTATGGTTTATGATTATAATTTTTAATTCTGTTACAATATTTTTTTCTCATAAAAAATTAAAATTTTAAAAATTAAAATTATAAACTATAATTTTAAATTCATAAACCACGTCATCTAAGAAACACGTGACTAAAAAAACATATGACTGTTGAGAAAACCAAACCAACCAACCAGTGCACTTGATCCCACGTTGATCAACAAAAAAATCCAAAAAGGGTAAGCAAATTAACGAACAGAGCAATCAAATCATGAGCGACGAACGTTTGCACTTTGCAGACAAAACGGAAGCTAGCAGTGAAAAAATTGTGGAAAAAGGGCACAAACACGAATGAATTCAAAAATAAAAGAAGGAAGACGATAATGGTGGAAAAAAAAAAAAAAAACAAATCAGCATAAAATCATAATGATTTATTAAAAAAATAATTAAAGTAAAAAGAGAAAGAAAATATCTAAATCATAATCAGAAAAAATCAGACTAAAATAAAAACGAAAACATGCCTAAAATACCTAAAATGGGCAAAATTGGAAAAAAAAAAATTTGTCTTATAAAAATCGAATTGGTTTTTTTTTTTTATAATATTATATAATAGTCGATACTTTTAAAAATATAAGCTTCAATATTAGGCATTTAATGGAATTACTTCAATTTTTAGTGCAATCTAGCTCATCCAGGCAACCGGATACAATCCAACGACACTATTCAAACGCATCTATTTTTGAATATTTGACAATGAGCTCAAAATTCCATATTCACCCACTTTATCTTATTTAAGCCAGCTCTAAAATGATTGATTGTCACAATCTGAAAAATGGGTATTGACGTGTAATAGAGATTGCCAAAATTAATAAGTCACTAAAATGGTTTTGAGATTAATTCTACTATCTTAATTTAATTTCAATTACTTTATTTTTAGAGTGAAACAACCATTTATATAAGTGGATTTATCAAAGAGAAAAGCACACTGCTGACCATGATTTTGTACAAGTCTATTTTTTATGGTATTCTAAATAATTATTTATCCTCGTGACTTTTTATTTTCTCTTTATTAATTAATTGGTGATTGTTTATTTTTAAGTGAATTAACATAAATAATATACTTTTGACATCTTGAGTGGTATTTCTTGTTTTTTTCCTTTGTTAAAAATAATATTTACTTAAACAACACGCCACCAGATCACTCATATGTATACTCAGACTGTTTTGAAAGAAAAAAAGTGCATAAATTAAAAATATTATTACAGTGAAAATTTTAATAAATGACTTATTGCCTTTCGATCATATTAAAATATAATACAGTGAAAATTAATTTTTACCCACTTTCTGGGGCATAGAACATTAAAGAAAGCTCCCTACTTCTGTATTACATTCTCTCTCTCTCTTTGAAGCTTACAAAGCATTGATTCTTCTCGTTGTTAAGCATTTAATATAAGATCGCTCTAGGGAAAACCAACTGATACTTGCTTCGATTGAGTGATAACTTTCTCCTGGGTTGATACTTGTATTAAATGTATTGTGAAAGAGAATCTTTAACAAACTTTTAAAAAGTTTATAGCTTACTAAACCGTAAAGATGCGTTTAGTTGTAGTGCTGGAATAAGATGGTAATAGTAATAATAATAATGAAATAGAATAAAAAAGAAAGTAAATACTCCTATTTATTAGAATTTTACAAATATTGTAGAATGGATTATTATATTCAATTTGACAAAATTTCCCCATCTTTAATTGGTTATGTAATGTATGATTATACTTTCAAAAAAATGTATAATTTATCATTAATTACTTTAAAAAAAAAAAAAGAAGTATACGTAAAAGGGTTTTTATTGGTATGACCTCTTTATTGGTAGAGCTAATTTTTGGTCATTTAATCTAGTTAAGATCACATCAGATTAAAAATTATGCATAAGAAATAAATTTTTTTATACAGATTTGAGGATTAAATATAGAGCCTAGTTTTTTTTTTTGATAAGAAATAATTTTTTTTTATACAGATTTGAGGATTAAATATAGAGCCTAGTTTTTTTTTTTTTTTTTTTGTGCCTACCAAAAAAATAAAGTAAAATTGTAAAGAAAACGTGTCATTTTTTCTCTGGAGAATCATGAGAATTTAGTTCAAAAGCATCAGATAAACCCACTCGTTTAAACTAGGCTAATGTAATTGTCGTAGGGTAAAATTTCTAATCCCTAATCTTAATATTAGATAGGACCCACGTGTCATAAATGAAAGCATTTAATGATCAGAACAGTGTTACCTTAACTGCTACGTCGGATGAAGGTTGCCCCAGCCGCCATATCAGACGAAGGTTCTTTTGGGAGTATAACGCAAATAAAGCGAAAAATGTATGAAGGCAGTCGATCGCTCCTGATGGTCGAGATAAACAGGAAGTCGACCGCACTAGCGGTCACAAGCGAAGAAGGCTTAGAGAGCACCTGAGAGGTCGAGTCCACAAAGATTGAGAGAGATATGGGGCTTGTCTTAAGATTTGAGATTTGTAATTAAAATAAGCGAAATAAGCGGCGAAATAAGTGAGAAAATCCTGCTGACTGACAGAAATCCCAACCAACTGGAGATGTTATCCCAAAATTTGGGGAAAATATCCCGGAATAAATTAAGAGAATTTACAGGGAGCTCATGGGATATATATGTGAAAAGGACAAGTCCAGAGAGACACTCTGTAAATTTTCATTCTCTGAACATAGTGAATTCCTCTCTCTCATAGTAAACATAGTTCTTAAACAAAAGGGTAACCACTATAAACCTGGTGTTCTTTTTTTTTTTTTATTGCTTTTTAATCTTTTCAAAATATTTTCTAAATCGTTAAAATCACATTAATTATCTTTAAATTTTGATTAATTTTGTTGATAAATTTCCACCGTGAACAGTAATGTTCATCAATGAGCTTCTTAAATTTTAGACAATCGAATGTAACAAGGAATAGCTCTTTGGCCATTGCATTAAGTTTGGCTACAGTGTAATGCAATCAATGTCCTTCTCTTGCTGAGGAACTCGAAGTTATTGGTGGGGGCAAGCTGGATCTATCTAGGAGCCGGTGGCGGAGCCACCTTAGCTGAGTGGGAGCAGCTGCCCCCGTTTGCCTATGGTGGTCCTTTAATGTTTCTCCAATCAAATTTTATTTTTACATTTTTTTCTCATATGCCCCCCTCTAAATTTTTCCATTTAAGACATTGAGAAAATTTTCAATTATGCCCCAAAGTTTGATTCCTAAGTATCTCATATATTTCAAATCTAAATTGTTAAATAAATCCATAATCAATAATACTACGATAAAAGTTCACATTTTGTGGATTTTAGACTTTGAAAAGTGAATTAAAGTAAATTAGAATATTGATTCATTTGTTAACTATTATTTTAATTTAAAACTTTACTTTTCACTCATGCTCCCACTGAAAAAATTTCCTAACTTCACCATTGGCAGGAGCTAGGCAGAAGGAATTGAGATGGTGGAAATGGGTGACGGTGAGTCAACCAAAATGGTAGAAAACCTATTCTTGTTAAATGACTATTCATTTTATTAAAACCCACCGAACATAAAATTTAAGCCTCATTTCTTTTCTTTCCTTTCCGTTATTCCCACCCAAACACGCCCTAAGTGAATTTGGTGTAGAAAGGAATGACAACAACAATCCAAGTTAAAGCTCAGCAGTTGTAGAAGGCTTGTTGATACTCGAGGAAATAACTCATCGGTTTGCATTAGAGTGATTAAGCCAAAAAGATAATTAATATAGTTGAATAGATCAAGTAGAGGTTACTTGGCAATAAAAGACGTAGGTATATTACTGAACCACCATTTGCGTTTGCTTTCTCTTACTCTTTCCTTATTATTGCATCTTAAATTTTGTTGTCTGATCACTTGAGTGCAATTTGATTATCTTAGAGCCCGTTTAGTTCGCTGATTTCAGTTTTTAATTTGAGTTGAGATGTGATTTTATGTGAGAGCTTTTTACTGTAATAAAAAAGTTACATGTGACTGTTTCTGAGAGCTTTTTACTGTAACAAAACTCGAATTTTAAACTCGAATCGGTGAAATGAACGGGGCCTTAATTTTTCATTTATTGTGTTCTAGTAACGTATTCGATATTTGTGCTACTTACGAAGTATCATAAAAAATTTCAAAAAGTTTTAAAAATCAAATTCACTTCCTTTTAAATAGTGACTCTTAGGGTGACACCTGATGGCGACATCTATTGCGATAATCAGCTCGTAGGTGTGGCAACTAAGAGCTTGATTTGTGTATTTTCTTCGTTCTCTTTTGTTTTGTTAATTTTGGTTTTTCTTTTAATAGATTAAATGATGTTGTTTGGATTCAGGCTACAACATGCATTCTTTGTTTGGGTACACTATTCTTAAGGCAAATTGGCAATTTAGGGAGAAGAAAGATTGTCAATCAACATTTGTTAGAAGGAATATTTTTACATACTATGTAAATACACGGAAATATTTCGATCTGATTTATAAAGATTAATTATGCAAATGGTTTTTGAGATTTACCATCAATTTCACTTTAGTTTTTAACTTTTAAAACGTCTAGTCTACTATTGATTCTTAATTTATTAGAGTCCGTTTGGTTCATGCGTTCAAACTAGTAATTCCTGATTATGATATTTAAAATTTAAATTTTTTATGAGAAAAAAACACTGTAACAAAATAAAAATTATGAGTTTAAACACATAAAACAAACAAGCCATTACTCTCTTTCAATTTCGATCATTCCGTTGACTAGGTGCTAATGATTTAGTAGGAACTATATAAATTAGGGACGACAATTAGAAACATCTAAAATTTAAGGACTATTTTTGTAAATTACCTTTTAAACTTTTGTATTGTTTTAGTTCTTAATCTCTAAATGTTTCTAAATTTTAGTCCTAATTTTTACAGATTATATCATGTATTTATCACTTAATTAATAAAAGCACTAGAACTGAAACATAGTAATAGATTACAAACTTTTTTGGAATTAATAAAAAAAAAAATATATATATATATATATACAAGGTGAAAAATGACGATTTGAGATTAAAATTTTTTGTTTTTTTTTTATAAGGTGAGAAAAAAATCCGACCTGCCGGATTCGAACCAGCGACCTAAGGATATCTGTTGCATTTCCCAACTACAGTCCTCCGCTCTACCAACTGAGCTAAGGTCGGTGTTGGTTATTTGCGTGGTTTATTTTGTAATAATATCGAATATTAATAGGACAAAAACCACACATGACAAGTCGTTTTCTATTAATTTGCACATATTAACTGAGAATTATTTCTTTTAAAAGAATTGGGAATTTAAAGTGCTTTCTTTGTCCGTCCTCCACTCTTTTATTTTGCTTTCATTAGTCGGCTTATTCTGCACAATTATAGCTTAAATTTGGAGCCTAAATACATTTTATCAACAAAGTATGGACTTAATATCATTCCGTACTTAATAAAAATGCTATTACAAACAAATTTTTTTTCTTCCTTGCAAACGTATTAAAAGTTGAAATAGGAATTACACTTTATCATTAAAACTAACAACAACATATATTATGCAAAAGTCATGTATGTATATAATTAATAATATAGAAAAAGGAAAAAAAAAAAAAAAAAAAAGAGAAGAAAACCAGTTAGTGTATGTGGCTACCTGCAAGGCCATAAAGGCAGGCTTCTTATCTGGAACTTTCTTCTACAAACTAGTCCCATCTATACCTATGTTGTTTTGTTCATATTCTAATGCACATTCGAAATTAAGCCTTTGTTTGATAGAAAACTATTAATGTTACAAAACTATTAATTTTTTGGCAAGATATTTCAAGCTTTAATTTGCCCTTTGTAGCTATTGGCTATTGCTAGGATAATTTATCCACAAAAATTACAAGCCCAAGGCTAACATATCCCAATATCCAAAATAGCACAATGAGGTCACAACGATATTTTCCTTATTCAAAACATATTTTTTTGAATTCTTTTAATAAACATGATTTTAGCACATGCAATTTATAACTAGTGATTATTATCACTAAAATCATACATATTTAATCATAAACTAAGTATTTAAGACAAATTTAAAATCCATAAAGTCGTAGATATTATCATTTTTATTTACTAACACATTATGCATAAATTTTGTGTTTCCTCCACAATTTTGTTTTATGGATTATGGTTTGCCTTTGCAACACAATTATATCTATAGCAATATATAGAAGTGTGAATAAATTCACTGTATATGCACCGTGTTTCAATAAAAACGACGTTGTTTCGGTCAAAATTCACTTTTTATGTACAATATTTTCACTTTCAAATACTGTTTTTTTTTTTTCTTGATGGTTTTTTTCCCTTTATTCCTCTAATTATCTTCTCTTTTCTCTTTTGCTTTTCTCCTCAGAATTTTTTTTTTTTTTTTGTTAATCGCCTTCTTTCTAACTTTTTTTTTTCATTTGCCCAAATTATTCTTTTTATAAATGGTATCACACAGATTCCTAAAACTTATTTATTGCTTTACTTTATATTCAAATTAATTTTTAAATTTTTATTCCTTCAAAACTTTATTTTTTTAAATTTTTTTTAGATTTTATCTTTAAATTTTATATATTTTTAATAAGAACACAATAATTAAAACTTAACACCCGCAATACAGGTGAAATTAAACTAATAATTTTAGAAATGTGACCCTTTTGTTCATAAAAAGAACCTGGCGGTAAAGTATTTTCAAATAAGAAAATAAAAAACACTAAAAAGCGACATAGCTTACCTACCGTAGGATTAGGGTCTCGTTATTTATTTCATAGTATTTCTATATAATTATTATTTAATTTATTATTTGCTAAGGCAACAAAACAAAACGACTCCAAAAAAAAGGCAGAAACTTTTTGTGAGGTTTACTTTGGTCTCCTTCTGGCGCTCTAAAACCTCATCCTCCTCCACCTTCTCTTTCGCTCCGCTTCTGTTCGGGCGCTGCTCTTCTGGTTCACACCCCCACCGCACCGCCACCTACACCCTCAACTCCCTTCTCTCTCTACCTCTCTCTCTCTCTCTCTCTCTCTCTCTCTCTCTCTCTCTCTCTCTCTCTCGCTCGAGACCGAAGCGACTGAGATTGAGAGTTCGCGAAGATTCCAAGAACATCCAGGTTCGTTTCCTTTACGAAATTCTAGCCATTTCCTCGCAATAGCCCTAATATTTTGTCTAATTTGCTATCTCTTAATGTATTTTTATATATAGATATGTGTAATTGTTTGCCTGTAAACACATAAATCTTTTCTTTTTTTTTTTTCTTTTTTTTTTTGCGAATACGATTATGGAGGATTGAATTTTTGTCTGTTTGTGTTGTGTTATAGTATTTTGTTACAGAATCTGAGATTTTGATTGGATAACTGGTAGTTTAAAGTTTTTGTGTGGATAATAGCTTGTGAAAGTTTTGGAAGAATTTTGTAGCTGAGAAATGTTGTATGGTGTATTTTTGGATTATGTACTGTGCTTAGCTAACTTTTGCGGTTTGAGAATTGATCAAATGATGTGGAAAAGGACAAGATTTTGTGAAATAGAAATGGAAGAGAATGAAAAGACGAGAGGTAGATAACCTAGGCGGGGAAATGGAGGGGTGGGATGAGGACATTTCTCTCAGTTGTTTGGTATGTGAGGTTGGAAGGAAAACAAAGTTCACTTTCACTAGTCCGTTGTCCGAATTGGGAGGGATCAAAATTGGGTTCGTTTGGATTATTTTGAATCCTCATTCAATCCATTTCCTCTTCTCGCTCCGACCGAACAACCATAATTTTCAAAATCGACCCACAAATTCTCCAGCCCTTACCACCCTCCTTCCACTTTTCCGTCCTGTCAAATAATGATAAATCTGCAAAAACATGGGTTAGAACACTTTTATTCGTTCTGGTTTTAGTTCTTGTTTGATTAGTAGTTTTAACTTTTAACTACTGCATTATTGGTAAGTGGACTCCCCAGTTCCCAAAAATTAGCTTGGATCGAAGATGTAGCCCTTGTTTGTTTCACTGGTTTAGTTCAGTTAAACTTAGTTTGAACAATGAGCATAGTTTGAACTGGTATTTGGTAAGCATGTAGTGTGAATTATATTCCTTATTTGAACTGAGTTAAACAGTCCAACTTAGAGTTTAGCTCTCCCCCCAAGTTCAACCGTTCAAACCATTTTTGAACAGTAAAAAGGTGCCCACTCCTATGCTTTTGACACCTACCAAACACAAATTCGAATTTTATTCCCTGTTCAAATTAAAACTTTAACTGCACATCCAAACGTTAGTTCAAACTAAATTAAAACCACACAGTTTGAATTTTTCTGTTCAAATCAAAAAGTTCAAATAAACAAAATTTAAACCAGTAAACCAAACAAGGGCGTAGTTTTGCTCACGTGGTAGTATGATTAGAATCATATATGCAGATATAGCTAACTATTTGAGTTCAACCGATGAAGTCAATTGCTTTTCCTTGTTTTGGCTGATTTCTTTTGATTTACCTCGTATTGTTTCACGTGTTTGGTCTTTTTGTGCTTTTCGAACTTATTGAGGCTGAAACTCAGCTCATTTCCTTTGTAGAAGTAATATTTGAATGGCAATTATACCTGCTGGAAGTACCTGCGTTGCTCAATGGGGCATTCGCCCTCAGTGTTTGCTGACGTCCTATGCCTCAAACAAGATTCTGACAACCCAATGCTGGTAAGCATTTATTCAGAGCCAAGTTTGTTGAATTGGAAGTTTACCTGTATTTATTTCCAAACCGTGTTTTTTGAATTTGAAGTCTTAAAATGCACCTTTGGCTTAAAAGGCATTAATAGATTTAAACTCTTTTTCAATATTGTATCCCTTTTGCTACTGTTGTTGCGTAAATGCCGCAAGCAAGATGATGATTAAGTGCAAAATATTATGCCTAGTGCCAACATTCCTTAACGGGTTGAATTAAGGGTTGAGAATCATTAATCCTAACTTAAGATTCCTTTCTGCCTAGTTGATTTATAGTGGTTCAATCTCATGTAGCTGTTTTCATTTTTGACCTAATCATGGAATTAAATGGTGATTCATATTTTCAGATAAAGTTGCATGGCTAAGGTTTGTTCATATTTATGTTCTCTTGCTGGCAGTTTTACAAACAAAATACAAGATTTTGGTGCGCAAGCTTCAAGCTTATTTTCTCAGGATTCCTTCCATGCTCTGTCATCTTCAATCTCATCTCAAACTTTACATCGTCGTAGGGGAGCGCGGTTTATAGTTAGAGCAGATGCTGTGAGTTTAAACACAGATTTTTATGTTTGTTTTATGGGGCTGAATGAAATGAATGATAATTAATATTTAATCGTTTTATCCTTAAGGTACTAACTTCTGTCTTATAATCCAGGACTACTATTCTGTCCTTGGGGTGTCAAGAAATGCCAGTAAATCTGAAATTAAAAGCGGTTTGTACTACGCCTTTATCTTAGTACTTCTGTTGGTTGCAATATTTCATCTGATATCTTCGTTCACATGCAATAAATGTCTTCTGTCGTGGATCCCTCCCCCTCTCTCTCGTGCTGAATTGGTTTCTAATATCATATGGGTTGTTAGATTCAGCATAGCATAGTATGATCCTTTGCTGATTTTAGTGTTTTTTTCTGTTCATCTTTTGTTTCAGCTTATAGGAAGCTTGCAAGAACTTATCATCCGGATGTGAACAAGTGAGTTATTTCTTTGACTTCTAAAGTCCCAAACTACTACTTGCTTTCCCCTGTTTTCGAGAAGTGCATATAAAATCTCTTTAAGTGCACACTTAGTATTTAGTTTTATCTGTGCCATAATGAGTAATAGCAAGCACAAATGAGTTTGTGTCCCAGCAATCTCTCTGACTTAAAAAGCCCCAAACTACTACTCCTCTTTCCCCGTTTTTGAGAAGCACATATTAAATCTCTT
>NW_010357121.1:560588-580488 GCF_000414095.1 Morus notabilis
CCCTGTTTTTGAGAAGCACATATTAAATCTCTTTAAGTGCACACTTATTGTTTTGTTTTGTCTGTGCCAAAATGAGTAATAGTAGGCTCTCAACGTTTGCTTTTAGTGGTTTTATTGTAAAAGACATTTGTCTATTGTTTGAAGTTAATGTTAACTATTTTCATATGGGTACTTGGACCCTCTTATGTTGCAGAGAACCTGGGGCGGAACAAAAGTTCAAGGATATTAGCAATGCATATGAGGTAACACCATGCTTTTGGGTTTGTGTTTGGTCTGTGGAAGTTGGACCATGATCCAATTCTTTGATCTAATTAGTTGTTATTTCTTCTGCAGGTCCTGTCTGATGATGAAAAACGATCCTTGTATGACAAATATGGAGAGGCTGGACTTAAAGGCGCTGGCGTGGGCACAGGGGTGAGTATCATTTTTATCATGATGAGGAAAATGAATTCCTTTATAAATTTTATCTCAGCTACCGTCTCACACGGGATAAACTTGGTTATATCAGGACTTTAGCAATCCTTTTGATCTCTTTGAGTCCCTATTTGAAGGGATGGGCGGCATGGGTGGGATGGGTGGTATGGGGGGAAGAGGGTCTAGGAGTAGAGCAGTTGATGGCCAGGACGAATATTACAACCTCATCTTGAACTTCAAGGAAGCAGTTTTTGGGGTTGAGAAGGAGATTGAAATAAGTCGATTGGAGAGCTGTGGAACTTGTAATGGTTCAGGCGCTAAACCGGGTACCACTCCAACCAGATGCAGCACCTGTGGTGGGCAAGGCCAGGTGGTCTCATCTGCAAGGACCCCATTAGGTGTCTTCCAGCAGGTTATGACTTGTTCTTCGTGTGGTGGAACTGGGGAAACGTCCACCCCTTGCAACACATGTTCTGGGGATGGTCGAGTCAGGCGGACGAAGCGGATTAGTCTGAAAGTTCCAGCTGGCGTGGACTCTGGCAGCCGACTAAGAGTTCGGAATGAAGGTAATGCTGGTAGACGGGGTGGCTCACCTGGCGACTTATTTGTTATTATTGAAGTTATCCCAGATCCCATCCTCAAACGTGATGACACCAACATTTTGTACACTTGCAAAGTGTCCTACATTGATGCAATTTTGGGGACGACCATTAAGGTTCCAACAGTGGATGGCATGGTTGATTTGAAGATCCCTGCCGGTACCCAACCGAACACGACCCTTGTCATGGCTAAGAAAGGTGTTCCTCTTCTAAACAAAAGCAACATGAGGGGTGATCAGCTGGTCCGAGTGCAGGTTGAAATACCAAAACGATTAAGCAGCGATGAGAAAAAGCTCATTGAGGAACTTGCCGACCTAAGCAAGGGCAAGGCTGCAAGCAGGAGATAGTTGTTTTGTGCTCATTTGTCATATCTGTCGTTTATTCAAAAATTCTCTTATGTTGGTGCATCGTTTTGAAATCTTGATGCACATGTAGGTGAAATCAGCTGTTCATCGTCAGTTGAATTGTGGTGGGGAAACGTATTTGGATGTTGGTTGTCGTAGGCAAAAAGAATTATCTTGTGATAATTTTGTCACCCTAACAAAAGTACGAAAATGAGTTGCAGATGAAAGTGATAAATTGAGGATTTACCCCGGTATTATTCTGCACTAAAAATTAGCTTTACATTATAAATTACTCTTTGGGATTGGAGTAAACTTAGTAGATGTTTTCTTGTATTTTTCTTTTATAATCTGGATACACAAGAAAAATACATTTTGCAATTTAACCTATTCTCAAATTTTTTTTTTCTTCTATTATTATTATTTTTTGGCAGTCGTATGTTGTTTGAAACTACTTTCGTTCGTTACCAGAATTTCATGTTCTTGTTTGTTTTATGGTATGGTGGTTGCTGCGATACACTTCATGAAGCTACTGTCATTTCAAAAACTTCGATATTTCAAGCAAATAATTTGAATCTCTCAGCAGACTTTGGTCTCTGGGCGTCATTTATTTGTTTTCTCCTTTTCTCGAGAAAATTGTAGAATTTATCCTTAAGAATGCATGACTCTGCATCATTAATATTTTTTTGCTAATATAATTATTTAATTAAATAGTATATTAATTAAAAATAAAGAATAAAATTTTAGACTCATATATTTTTAAGAAATATTTGTCTCTTTTTTCTTTTATTCTGAGCCAACGTATTAAATGAATACACCGGCTGAAATCTTAAATTGAAATGACATCCATTGCATGCTCAGAAGCCACCAATACGGTTGTCACAAACTGAAGATAATTTCAAAATAAAAGCGCCATCGCCAATAAATGTAATTCATGAAACCTTTTTTTTTTTTTTTTTTTTTTTTTTTTTTTTTTTTTTTTTTTTGTTGTTGTTGTTTCCCTCAACCAACCTATCAAAATCATTGCAAGATGATCCTTGAACACTAGTAGCTTTAACTGCCTTCTCCTTCTATTCCAAAGCCTTTTCCCTCGGTTTCTTCCCCAAATAGCCTTCATCATCTCCTTAACGAGGGCAGCAACCTCGTCACGCTTAACATCATTGTTTACCTCCACCCCAATCCCCCAAGTGGTGCACGCAAAACGACAGTTCGTTTGCTGATCGGCAAAGAAAGGCCAGCAGATCACAGGAGCACCGGCACAAACAGCTTCAATAGTAGAATTCCATCCACAATGTGTGAGAAAAACGCCAACAGAAGGATGACACCACTTTGCTAACAAACCTCTATCCTTATCTTCAAAAAATTCTTCAGACAAAGTTGCTAAATCAGATCCCATCACAAACATCAGGCCTAACTATCCACAAAAAATAGTGGTTGCTCTTTGCGAGGCCCCGAGCAAATTCTCTTAGATTTTCTTCTGTCATTGTGGTGACGCTTCCATAGTTCACATAGACAACTGAATTCGGCTCTCTTTTATCAATATATTAGAATCTCACATTGACTAGAGATATTAGCATGATCTACTTAATAAGGTGAATGTAATTCTCTTTTAATAAGCCGATTTTGTTAGGATGAGTCGGACCCAATATCCTTTGATTTTTGTAAAACGGTATCGAAGCAGGCTCAGTTTTACAATGTTGGGTCCTTAATATTGATTTATTCGCAGCGGTTTGGCATGGTCCACGCTGTGTGTGAGGGGGTGTATTAAAATCTCACATTGGCTAGAGATATTGGCATGATCAACTTAATAAGGTGAAGACAATCCTATCCTAAAAAGTCGATTTTGCTAGGTTGAGTTAGGCCCAATATCATTTGATTTCTGTAAATAGTATCAGAGCAGATCCAATTTTACAATGGTGGGTCCCCAAATATCGACTTATTCGCAGTGGTTTGGCATAGTCCATGATGTGCGTGAGGGGGCGTATTAGAATCCCATATTGACTGAAGATATTGGCATGATCCACTTAATAAGGTGAAGGCAATCCTCCTTTAACAAGCCAGTTTTCTTATATTGAGTTAAGTCCAATATCCTTTGATTTCTATATAACTGAGCCTGCACTGATACCAAAGAAAAAAACCAGAAATATCACTCAAGATGGTAAAAAGTATTACTCATGTCACTGCACTAAAAAATAAACAATTATCATTCAATTAATAAAGAGAAATTAAAAAGTCATAATAACACTTAATTATTTAGAATGACACAAAAAATAGATATGCGCAAAACCATAGCAAATTATGTACTTTTCTCATTATGTAAAACCCAACAAAAATATAAAAAAATCTATCTTGGCTGGGTAGATGACAACGTAGAAAGGGTGGGATAACATCAAGACGACATCAGGAGGCCGTGGGAGAGCTTTCGTGGTGATGAAGAGGCTTGGATGCAGAAGTTATTGGGGCTTTCTTTTAAGTTGTTTGTTTCTTTTGTTTGCTCCTTTTGCTATTAAAAAATAAACAATTGTTATTTAATTAATAAAGAGAATTAAAAAGTCATGATAACACTTAATTATTTAAAATGACACAAAAAATAGATACGTACAAAACCATAGCAAATGTACTTTTCTCATTATGCAAAACCCAACAAAAATATTAAAATTCACCTTGGATGGGCAGATGACAGTGTAGAAAGGGTGGGATAACATCAAGACGACATCGGGAGGCGATGAGAGAGCTTTGGCAGTCACAAAGAGGCTTGGATGGAGAGGTGATCGCGGCATTCTTTTGAGTTGTTCATTCCTTTTGCTATTGGTTTCTATGTTTCAACACAATTCCTTTTTGTTGTGACATATTAGTCGGGTTTCTTCAACAATACTAAGCTCAAGGTTCTTGAAAAGCATGCACCGCTTTCATGGGACCTGATTTGAAAATCAAATAAAAAATCGTATGAAGCTTAAATTAAGATGCACCAGCCGGGAATCAAAACCCGAGTCTGTACAGGGTACTATACCACATGACCACTGGTGCGATTGAGTTTTGTGGAGGAAACTACTTAAATAAATTAAGAGAATACGTCAAGTAAACAAAAGATTGACCGCGCGCTGCAGCTAACATTTTTGCGTTTGATGACACGAGTCTAAATCATTATAATATAATTTTTTTGAACGGAATGCATCAATACAAATGACCCCTAATTATATGAGATAATATCCTCAACCTCAACCGGCTCCATCAGTAAAATCTGATGAAATTAGAGGAGAAAGGCTTGTGCTGAGATCCGAAGATAGAAAAATTTCTTAGTACACTAATAATAGAGCACATGTAAGGCTCGTTTTGACAAGATATCTACAATCGATAGAGGCATCCGATCGATTGAGAGCACATAACATGTAGCATAGAGAAATCAATAGATCACATAACATACAAGTGATAGAGGCATCCACCAAACCAAGGACGCGTCGAGAGAAACAGTCAAGAAATCCAACCACCACCCTCCTATCTGAGTTTGATCTGGCCCAACGGGACGACGACGCCCAACACCGCCACCACCATTGAGAAGCCCGTGAAGAGGCGAGTTAGAGGACCAAGATTTGTGGCCGGGAGTCCGGCGACACGTCCGGAGGAGGCCCGAAACTTTGGCTAGCTTTGCACACCACTTTCTCTCTCTACTCGACTCTCCCTAAAAAAAGTTAGACTATTAGAGATACAGAAAATTAAAATGCATTACAATAGAAAATGTTACATATAACAATTAATTGTTTAGCTCTTTTAAAAAAAATAATAATAATAATCTTTAGCTTTTGATTGTGTCTATTGACACTTTATTTTTTACTTTTCACACACCTCTTTTTAACATTACTAAATTACTCATTAATAAAATTACTTTTAAGGATAACAATATTTTAAAATAAATACTCATTACACACTCCACCATTAAAAAAAATAAAAATTAAAAATTTACTCTTGAGAGTGCATGAGTCTAGACCTTTACTCTTACTCTTGATAAATGCCCTTTTGTTAGTGTAATTATTTAACTAAAAATGTTATGAATTAAGAGTAAATGATAAAAATTCTGACTCATGCACTTTCAATAGGTATTTATCAAAATTACCTTTAAAAAAATACATATTGCTTTCTAAAAATTATTATGTCCTATTTTTTTCAAAAGAATAAGGATGAATTCTAACGAAAAATAACATTTCTATGAAAAGGTACAAATTTAAAAATTCTTCTTTTTTTATTCAATTTTTATAGGTTATACCGTTAGTTTTGAAAATTTTGTGATTTGTTAAAATTCTTTTGAAAAGAATAAATTTCTCCCTCTCATTTTATTACTTGATGTATATTGAGAGATCATAATTCGTATTTTTTACTGACTGCATCTGCTTTGAATATAATCAATTAATCCACTACTATGATTGTCGGCAATTTCTGATGAAAGTGAAAAAGCACTCACGGAATTCGTAATGGGCTGCATATCCCTTGCATCCTGTCCTGCGATATCAGCATTACGTTTCTTGATAACGAAGTTTAACAATCATTTGTCTCTTTTATATATTTTATAATGAATTGTTTTTTTTTTCTTTCTAAAAAACGACAATTACTCTTTTGCTGTAATACAAAATACAGATCCCTTCAGCAGGCAAAAAAGATTTTTTTAAAAAAAATTTTAAGATTGGTGTAATAAATAAAATGAGAGTAGTTTGAGAATGTGTGTGTGTAAAAAATTGAATTTGGAGATTTAATCGCAAGAATTTTTTTTTTAAAATTTTAAGTGGGGTGTAACAATTAAAATGAGAAGTGATTTAAAAATGTGTGTAAAAAGTAAAAAAAAATAAATGGGGTGTTAATAGACGTGCCTTTCGCTTTTTAAATTTCACGAAAGCTGAAAAAAATAAAAATTCCAGAAAATTGCATTATGACAACAGCAAAGAATCGCCCTTGGCCTGCAATTAAAATATAATTGTGAAAGTTCGGATACTTTACCTAAAAAAAAAAAAAAAAAAAGTCAGGATAAGTTCGGATACTTTACCTAAAAAAATATATCTTGCAATGACATATGATCCCATTCTAATCATTGATAAGAGAAAAAAACACCATCCCATCAAACTCTAAGCATAATTTCTTTTTCTTTTTTTTTTCCTCCGGATTTTCGGTTGCTTCAAACTCATAGATGTAACCAAGTATAAATTGTATCAACAAGTGGGTAAATTTAAGGGATAACAACAAAAACCTACTATGTTTGTATATCGAAATGAATGGTTCTATCTTGCGATTTCAAAAATGATGAGGTTATCATCATCTTTTTTTTTTTTTCTTTTCTAATCACACAAAATTCACATAGTAGTGTCAGATTTAGTCAAAATTAAGGGCTGGTTTTTGAAAATATAAATCCTAAGGATATCTCTAATTTTCATTTTTTTTTTTTTTTGCTTTGAGAATAATTAACCCTGATTATTTTTGAACATTTGAGTTTTGTTTAAAATTGTTGTCCTTAAAACCAAACACATTGTTATAAGTTTATTCTTAATCTATTAATCTAACATGAGGTGCGGAATTGTAATTAGAAAAACCAAGGGAATAATCTTAATTTTTTTAAAAGATAAGGTGGATTCTCATATTTTTATTAAATACAGGGATAGTTTTTTTGTTACTATCCCCAAATTTAATCTATTGCTTTGGTAGTTCCTTCCATTTTTTCCATTATGGTTAACAGTGAAATTGCAAAAAGAAATTACAAGGAACGATGTGAAAAGACAGTGTGCAAAATGCACATAATTAAATCCTGATCAGTTCATATATCATATATGTAGTAGTGGTAGCAATTCGTGTCACGTGTCGTGTTTTAATCGTTTATTTTTAAATTTACAGTCAAGCTGAAAACGACCCGTGACATGAAATTTTTTAAAAACCGCAACACGACCACTTTACTGATTGACACAACACGACACGAAAATGATCTGAGACACGAAATTGACCTATGAACCCGAAATTGATACGAAAATTGTATACTTTTATTTAGTTTTTTACATATTAAAAATAACTTAAAATTCATAACATACTAAAATACAATAACATCCATTGAAATTAAGTAAATAATAGTATAAGATTTTGAGTATAACTATCATGATATCACAAGTTCATAATAAAATAGAAATTATGTAATGAAAAATATATGTATTTTTTAATTTTTTACGAGTTTCGTGTCGTATTCGGGTTAGACGGGTCCAACCCGAAATTGACCCGTGTTTTTCGTGTCAATTTCAGGTCGACCAAATTCTGACCCGAACTTTTTTTTTTCTCAACCCTAACCCGTAAAATTCATGTCGTTTTCGAATCGCATTGTCGTATCGCGACTCATATTGCCGGCCCTATATAGTAGCACATCTAGTCAATATTCTAACCAAACTCAAGCCTAAATTTTAGCATTTATCACCAGACAAGAGAGCCTCCTTAATCAACTTGTCAAAATTAATGTAAGACGAACCCCCAACATCAGTAGATTCAACTGCTTTCTTCTTCCATTCCAAGGCCTTTGCCCTCATCTTCATCCCCTTATCTCCTTCAATCATCTCCTTCACGAGCCCCGCAACTTCGTCACGTTTAACATCGTTGTTAACCTCCATTCCAAACTCCCAATTCACGCAGGCATACCGGCAATTCGTTTGCTGATCTGCAAAGAAAGGCCAACAGATCACAGGCACACCAGTAGAAACAGTTTCCATCATAGAATTCCATCCGCAGTGTGATAGGAAAACCGCAACAGACGGATGTTCCAACACTTTTTGTTGTGGACACCAGTTTGCTAGCATTCCCCTATCCTTAATCTCCTCAAAAAACTCTTCAGGCAAACTTACTGAATCATTTCCCTCCACCACATCAGGCCTAACTATCCACAAAAAATAGTGTTTGCTTTTTGCGAGGCCCCAAGCAAATTCCTTAAAATGTTGGTCTGTCATTGTGGTGACACTACCATAGTTTACATACACAACAGAATTTGGTTCCCTTTTGTCAAGCCATTCTAGGCATTTTGGGTCTTCTTTCCACAGGCTTGAAGAAAGGGAGTTGAAATTGCTTTCGGGGACGTGCCTGCCTAGCAAAGGAAGTGGACCTATTGTGTAGATGGTGCGGAACATGGCTGAGATTGCTTGTAAGGCTTCATGTTCAAATTCATCAAATGTGTTGAAGATGATTGCGGAGGATTTTAGGCAGTTTCTTGCTTCTGAGCCCATGAAATCGAACATCGTCTCGTCGCATGACATTGTTCTCATGAAACTTGGCAAGTCCTTGAGCCGAACATTTTTCATACCCGGGATCCAGTCAGCGGGTGTGTCAAGTGTTCCATCTTCCATGAAGCTTTCGTCTGACACAAATTCTATAATTAAATCACATATGTTCTAAAAAAAACCATATATATATATATATTTATTTCAATACGCATAGTAAAGGTACGTAATTTGAATAATAGTGAGAAATAGACAAAATTTTCTATGCGCCCGTGATATGTGAAAAGCCCCATTACTATCGTTACAGGATGATTGTGAACAGAAAGAAAAAAAAAAAAAAAAAAAAAAAAAAACAGCTAACATGGGCATTTTGATAAAATGCCTCGTTTCCTATCCAAGTTGTTGCATTAATTAAACTTCGACAGTTTTTTTCTTTTTTTTACTAAGACTTGAATCCGAGACTCAATACATAGTAAGTATCTGACATGCCCACTAAACACTAATTGAGCTCGACTAAAAGTGAAGTTTCAGGCTGGTTTAATTCGTTAATTTGAGTTGAGATATAATTTTATATGAAAATTTTTTATTGTGATAAAAAAATTAAATGTGACTATTTTTAAAAAAATTTTACTGTAATAAAATTTAAATTCTAAACTCGAATAAGTAAAATGAACGGTGCCTCAATTAACAAGCTTACCGTTAGTAATTTTTTATTTATTTTTTCGTTACATGTACCAAGTTGAACTATAAAGTCTTATTTATTTCACCGATTCGAGTTTAGAATTTAAATTTTATTATAGTAAAAAATTTTTAAAAATAATCATATTTAACTTTTTTATTATAGTAAAAAATTTTCATATAAAATTATATCTCAATTTAAATTAAAAATTCAAATTAATAAACTGAATGGGCGTAAGTATACTTACATGTATGCATATGTATGTAAGTAAACTCGTAGAAAAGCTTAACAAACATAAAATGCAGTCCAAGAAAACAAGTACCCCACCTTTGAAAGGAATAATGCCTCTATTAATAAGTTCATCAAAGTGCAAGTACCCCATAAAGCTACAAGCAGAGGCAGTCCAAAACTGAACCTCTGGAATGCCCAATTCCTCACCAGCCTTGATCGCAAAGCTCATCACTCCATCCGAGATTATGCAAGTCACAGGAGGCACTTTTTCAGGTGCCAATGAGTTCAGCTTCAGCAGCAACTCCTTAAATGGAGCTAGACAGTTTTTTCTGGTTGAATCACACAGCGCTGGGACATCTTGGGTCGCATCTCGATCCGACCGTGGCAAACCTTCCGGTATGGCCTCAAACCGGAAGTCCGGTAGGCCCTTGACGGAGTCCGCTCCTCTGGACCGGATCAGACGGTTGTGGTTGAACTCAGTGTTGACAAAGGTTACGTGGAAGCCTCTAGAGTGTAGAAGCTTGGCTAGTTGCATCATGGGGTTGACATGGCCTTGTGATGGATATGGGACACAAACTACATGAGGTTTGCTTGAATCAACTGAACCCATCCTTAAGCAGATTCTAAAAGAAAAAACAAGGCAGAAATGAAAGACAATTATTCTAAGAATTGTGAGAAGTTTGCTCATAGTTTTTAGTATTTATTAAGGAAGTTTGTGTTCAAATGAATGAGGACAATGATTGTGTTCAATTTCTCTGTTGATTCTGTTAAAAAAAAAATGCAGGTTTTAGAGTAATTTCATTCTGCAATGATGTCTACAGCTAGCTGTACGCAACTTTCTTTGCCGTTGGTTGAGCGCTATTAGGAGTGTTAAAAGAAGAGTTGTGTCAAATTCTCAGTGAGGTGACAGCTAAAAATATATTTAAATAAAGATAGCAGATATGGATTTAAAATGGTGAAATGTATCCCATTTATGTCATATTCGATGCAAATATTAATTCTAATGCTACATTTAACGCAAGTTGGAAGATTTGATTGATTCCATCATTTGATGCTCGGATACAAAAGGTTAATCCCTCAAAAAGAAAAAAATAAATAAGATGAATTTAAAATGTTGTACTACTTTTATCATAAATGTCAGAGTGATGCTGAAATGTTGTCCTATATATATTTTAGGGGAAATCTCTGGTAGGGGCAGTATTTTCCCTCTACGGTAGGGTGTGTAATAAAAACCACTTGATTAATTTAACAGTTAAGATTGAAGATATGCACCAAAATTATTCTAGACTATATTACACATGATTTCATCCAAATTAAACTAGATGTTTAGTAAAGGATTCGTTTTATTATCATGATTCGTGATTTATTATAATATTTTTTCTCATAAAAAATACACATAAATTAAAATTATTCAAATCATATTAAATTTTGGTATAATTAATTTTTTTTATTTTTTTTATTTATTTTTTTTCATGTTGAGCCCATTAAACAACAAATCAACATGAACAACTTGTAAAAATTAAAAAGGGAGAAAGAAGAAAATAGATTAAGATTTGAGATGAATTAAAATTAATAGGTTAATAGTTTATATAAATTAATAAATAGGCTAAATTATTATTTTTGTCCATAATTTATTTGGTTATGAACCATAACTTAACAAGTTATTATCCATAATTTCCATAACTTATTTAGTTATGAACTATAACTTAACAAATTTATTCATAACTTATCTGATTATAAATTATAACTTGATAAATTATAACTTATTAATTTTTATAACTAAAAATTGACTTATATAATTTCTTAACCTTTCATGTTAGTCTATTTTCTACTATTTCCCGATTAAAAACTTGCTCAACGGAGCATTAATTTGACCTGAAGCTAATTTAACAAATGGACTTTAACTTGATTGAGAATTTTTGATATAATAAATATACTAAATTATTATTTTTGTCCATAACTTGTTTGGTTATGAATCATAACTTAACAAATTATTATCCATAATTATCCATAATTTATTTAGTTATGAACTATAACTTAATAAATTTGTCCATAACTTATCTGATTATAAACTATAACTTGATAAATTATAATATATTAATTTTTATAATTAAAAATTAACTTATATAATTTCTTAACCTTTCATTAGCCTATTTTTTACTATTTTCCGATTAAAAACTTGCTCAACGGAGCATTAATTTGACCTGAAGCTAATTTAACAAATGGACTTTAACTTGATTGAGAATTTTTGATATCCTGTTTGGCAAATAAGAATTTGGTTTTGGATTGGTACTTTGGGGAACAAATGATCTGAGTTTGGCACTTGAACTCGTTTTGGAATTTGAATGTTCGGTCGTTGAAAAACTGAGAGAGAAGTTCTAATGAAGACACACGACGGTGAACCCATACCCCACGGCGGCAATGGAGGACTCCCTTCCGGCGGCAGTGCGAAGACGACACAAACCCAAACTCTACGTCGGAGGTCATCCTTCCTCCACGGTGGCAAAACTTGCTCCTCCCACGACAGTGGCGCACCCGCCCTTCTCTCGTCGCTCCCTTCCCGCACGATGGCGAGATCTTCTCTCTCTCGTTGGACGATTTCCCCACAGCCCATGGTAGCGTGACGTCCTCTCTCCATGGCGATATGATCCCTTCTATTCTTGGTCGGCGTGATCTGGACGGAGCAGAGCTTGGGGAGATCTGGGCGGAGTAGAGCTTGTCTCGCCGGAGTGGTGCTATCTGGGCGGAGCAGACCTTGGCTCGCCCGAACGGGGAGATCTGGGCGGGGCAGAAGCATGATGGCTTAGCATTCGGAAACGTAAACGTTTTTTCAATTTTTTTTAAGGCTGGATTCGGTGTGAGAGAGACTATGTACGCCCTCACTGAGATTTAATATGAAACCGTTAATCTTACCCTACCGATAGGGACAATAAAGGCGCCCTACCATAGACATGCTCTAATATCTACTATTTTACTGTTCATCGCTTTCCCTCTTTTCGTGGATTTGCAGACAAATCCTTGGTCACAACCACTGCCACGGTACCACCTCAAGAACCATAAATTCAGATCTCATTTTCTTCTTTCATTTAAGTTTTTAATTTAAATTAAGATGTGATATTATGTAAATTATAATAAAAATATTAAATATAATTATTTTTAAAAATATTTTATTGTAATAAAATTTAAATCGACCAAATAAACGGAACTCACTTCACATCATTCTGTTGCCTCTTTTTTTTTTCTTTCTTTTTCAACTTCTTTGCTGTTCTATTTGCTTTCCATATTTTCATGCCAATATCTAAAAGAAAAAAAAAATAAAAAATTCAATAAAATTTCTTGCTACTGCTTGATCTGCACAAAAGGATATTTCTAGATTGAGCTTCTTCCTCATCTTTCGTAAAGTTTATATGTTTTTCGTTTCATTTATTGCCGTTTCCATTCTTTCAAGTTCCGAGTTTTTTCCCCCAAAACCCAAAAGCCTAGATCCTGAAGTCCAGAAAACCCAGAAGCCGAAGATCAAACACAACGCCCATAAACTACCTTGCTAATAGATCTAGGAATCCAAATGACATTGAACATTGCACAAACGGAAAACACTAAAAAAGGTCCACTGAAAACCGAGCACACACATGACACATATGAGTCTTGAACATCTACAACTAGTAAATTAATATTGAGAAACTGATAGGACGAAGACCGAACAAAAAGAAAAATTCACAAATCAGAACGTCAAACAACCAAGAGGGGTGAGGCCCCTCAACACCAACGAAAGAAACGGGTAGGAAAGATGAATGGTTAGTAAACACATCTACACTACAAGACGGCTCCCCCCTCGCGCAGACCAAGACCTTCCAAGGTAAGTCGAAAATAGAGAGCGCGTTTGAAATTAATTTTAAAATAATTTTATTTTTTTTATAAAATTAAAAATAAAAATATTTTTAATTTCAGATAAAAATTATTTTAAAAAATGTGTTTAATAATTTTATTAAGATATTATTTTTAATATAAGAAAAAATTAAAATTCTATTTAGTTATATAATTTTTATTTTTAATTTAAAAGTACTTTGTTAATTCATTTAAGTCAGTACCTATTTACTGAAAAAAAGACATTCACCCAAAATTGAAAATAAAAAATGATTTAAATTTGTTTTTAATTTTTAAATTATTTTACACTAAATTGAAAATCGTTTTTAATTTCATTTTTTTTCACTTTTTTCCTCCAAATATGTTTTTTTTCTTTGATCTCTATTTTTTTATTTTAAAAAATGTAAAAAATAAAAACGGAACTGATATCAATCACGCTCCGAGAATTCAAGCCTCTGGGCAAATCTCATATTTTTCTCCCTTTATTAATTCTTGTTAAGCCGGCTACATCTTATATGGATATTTATATTTGTGTGGGGGAGGGTGTTAATTTTATTTTATTTTTTATTTTTTTGCTGATTGAGGTGGGTGTTAATTTAAAAAGTCAAAAAACAGTTTGGTGTGTGTTTTTAAATCCGTAAAAGTCAAAAAACAAGTTGCAGATCATGACTTCATAACTTAACATATCTAAAGTCAAGATTGAGTTTATTATGATGATATCATTGTAGAGCATAATCTTAAATTAGTAAAGATTACTTGTTTAATTGAATCTTATATCAGCAGATAAATTGACAAATTAAATTGATAAGGGGAATTGGCAAAGCCACGAGAGGTCGAATGGGGCGCCTAACTTTTTATTTTTATTTTTAATATTTTGAAAATAAAGAAAGATATATATCTCCTCTATTGAAATACAAGACTGACTCCGCTAATGAGAATGACATGAAAGATCTAATTTTTTGGTGTACTTAAGGGTGCAAATATCGACATTTTTATGATATTTTTGTAGAAATTTTTGTATTTTGAAAGTACCGATATAAAAATAAGGGTGTAGTATCTTTTTGTAGAATATCTTAAAATTTCTACAGATATTTCCGTAAATATTGATATTTTAACAAAAATTTTCATTTCTGAGTAAAACGTAGTGTTAAATGACAGAGTATTATAGAGGTTTTATGGAGATTTCGTGGAAATATCGATAAATTTCCACATAAATTTTGCAATTTTATATAGATATATATTTTATTTTACTTTTCAAAAAAATCTAAAAAATATAGCATGTCCAAATATATATAAAAAACTATTCAAACTCTGTCTTGATATCAATATTGTTTAAACTAAGAATGTGTTCAAAATACCTTCCAATCTCCTAGAAGCTCCTCTTTGGTATTAATAATTCATCGTCATGTATGAAACCATATATGTATGGTATATATATTATGTTGACTTTTAGCTATTTTACTTAATTTTGTGAACGCATGCTTAGTATTTATAGTATTATGATCACACTTTATCTTATATATTTAGTAAATAATTAATATTTTGATTGAAAGTTTCATTT
The DNA here is from genome assembly GCF_000414095.1 of Morus notabilis. Taxonomy (NCBI): domain Eukaryota; kingdom Viridiplantae; phylum Streptophyta; class Magnoliopsida; order Rosales; family Moraceae; genus Morus; species Morus notabilis. Next base: position 575,504 of record NW_010357121.1, read on the forward strand.
AATTAATGTATTATTATCTATTTTAAAGTTTTTAAAGTCTCATTTAAAAATAATGTGTTTTAATATGAATTTCTATTTTTTACGTCAATTTTTATCGATATTAATATTTTTATAAAATTTAAGTATCAATATTTCCGTAAATATTGATATTTTCATCCTTAGATGTACCATTTATTGGGAATAGTTCTCAGCTTTGTGGAAAACGAATAGAAAATTACAGGTTGTTTTAGATTATGTTGAGGAGAGTCAAAGAAAGTGAATTCTTAATTGCACTTTACTTTTTGAATATCTGGATCTGTTAGTATTGTATACTTTTTTGAAAGGCTTGTTTTTTTAGTAAAAAGATTTCTTATCTTGCAAATATTCTATTTACCCTTATAACTATTTACTTTAAATAATTTTAAAATCTATTATTTAGATTAACTATTTACAATAAATATAGTATGCTATTTACTTTATTCTTCTTTTTATTTTTATTTTTATTTTTTGAACTGACCCTTTTATTTTTGTTAACACTGATTTGCTATAACTGTGTGGAATAGTGCAAAGTAGATGGCGTAGTTGTCATCATTGTGGACTTTCTTTCATTTTCCAATTTCAACTGTAATTTCCATTTTTAATTTTTTTTTGTTTGAAAACTCTCGTGGATTCCACGCAAGTTAATGATCCGACAGAAAGACGAAGATACTCTTGAGGCCCGAGAACGGAAGATAATCTCAGCACATTAAGATCGAGCCTAATTAAGGCTCTATTTGAAAAAATTTCTCCCATTAAAATAAGCTTCTGAGTAGTGAAGGGACAGAACACGAACCCACACTCAGAAGAGACATTAGCATCACGACACAGATAAGATTCTAACTAGATCAAACAATCTATTCTGTCAGTGAACAACTCAATTGGGTGGGAGATATAACCAGCACCGGATGGTGGAGAAACTGTTAGAATATTCTTACGTGCACTTTCATAATCATAATAATTCACTCTATTATAAAATAAAGCATATTATGGACAACTTTATTAATGTAAATTAATTTATCCATGTATGTTAAATACTGATTCATAATGGGATGAAATCTCAATTTATTGACTAGTTTGAGGCCTATAACTCCATCTCTTGTACGTACTTTAGTCAACCTATTGGGCCAAAGAACCTCTCTATTATAATTTGTGAAGCCCAATAGGCCCACTTAACTTAAGCCTATATTGTTTAAAGGGTTATGCATATCTATTTATATGGGTAATTTTAATAAATACTCTTTAAAATTGCACTATTAAGGATTTTTAGGTCTCAACATTGACTTATTGAATTTTACCCCTTTGGAGTAAGCAATTTGACAGATTATTATTAAGAATTTGACATATATCACCAGCGGTGCGGCAGGTCTCTGCTCGCCAGCAGTGGACATAATTTGACATATTACTGTCCAAAATTTTTCAAATTATTATCTATAATTTGACAAATTATTATCAAATAGGTAGTCTATCACAAAAATAAAGAGTATAACTCCAGAATAATGTATTTACGGATCAATTTTTACAATTTTTTCATTTATATGTGAGTGGGTGCTAAGCGGTGTGTGGCCATTTTGTGTGTGACGGGTGTGTGTGTGGAGGGGCTCAATGGGATGAGATTTCCATTACTCTTAAGTCCGTTTCACCGATAACTTTCGACGATTGCGATGCCAACGCTTCTAATACCCATGAACCTATTATTTCTGATATGTCTTAGACACTAAATATGATTGATTAATTTTCTAACAGAAACCACCTCCATTATTACAAAACAACAAACGAAAAGTGGCAAGAATAACATCACCACACTTTTATTACAATCTAGAAAACAAAGCAAAGCAAAAAAGAAAACCCAAAGCAGCGTTGATGCAAGCCTCTGATGACGATGCTACCGGCGAGAGGACCACGAAGGAAGGAAGAAGGCTTCAAGGGCCAAACAGCGAAACCGCCAGAAAGACACCATCAAACGGCAACGAATGATTCACCTTCTCCTCCGCCGACAACCACCAGAGACGACACTATTCCTACCAAAAGAAACCCCAATCCCCCACTGCCAGAATTAAAACTCCGCAAGGACCCAACTACCCAATGATCATACACAAGATTAAAGTATAAGGTTAAGAAAATATTTTGTAGGAAATACTTGGCCAAATCAAAGGTTTTGACAAATCTTCTTAAGAATCTAGCTGATGGATCTCCGCACCATTTGAAGTCATATAAATTTCTTAAATCCATGTTGCATACGACATTATGTGCATTTTCTTTCTTGCTTTCCTTTTCAAATATATATATATATTTTTCCTAATTGACGGGCTTTTTTAAGAAATTAGTTGAGAGTGAAATACTTATCATAATAATATCATGGGTGCTCAAAGATTCGAAATTCCTAAGAAGTGATATTGTTTCTATATGCTATTCTAAATTTCTTAATAATCAAGAATTAAAAACCTATTTTGTAGGATATACATGGCCAATTTAATGGCTTCGACTAATATTCTTAACGATCTAGCTTTTAGATTTTCCCTCGTGCTCTGCATAGTTTTGAGGCATGTAAAGTTCTTCAAATCATTCTACCGAAAAAGAAAAATACTTCAAATCATGTTGCAGATTACATCAGATGCATTTTTCTTTCTTTTTTTTTTTTTTTCGTTTTCAAATATTCTTTTTTTTTTAAATGAAGAGCTTTCTAAAAAATTAATTTGAAGTTTTAAACTTATCGTGATAATCTCATACATAAGGACACTAAAAGATAACTAACTCAAAAGTGCACAAAAGAGGGGAGTTTTTTTTAGGCCAACATATCAATTTTTTAACCGTTAGATCTGGTCAAATCAAATCAGACTAAAAAAATATGCAAAACAGATAATTTTTAATATATATCTAATGGTTAAAAAGTAGAGAACTACGGATAATTTATTTTATTTATTCTATAAGAGAAGCTCTCATAAAAGAAATAGTTCTTGTTTTTATATTCTTTTAAAAATTTGTTGATATAAAGAATTTAAAACATATTTTGCAGAAAATACCTTGACAAATGAAGGGCGGGTACTAATCTTTTTTAAAATCTAGCTAGTGAAGCTGTCATCATGCTCCACACGGTTTGGCGACATATAAATTAATCAAATCATGTTTCAGATGACATCCGGTCCATTTTTCTTTCTTTCTTTTTATTTTCAAATATTCTAGTTTTTTAAATGAAGAGGCTTCCTTAATAATTTACATTATTTTCATTTATAATTTATTGTTATTAACCTATTTGCATTACAATTTTTTGTTATATTTGATATTTGAAAATCGATTGACCTTTCCATTTTTTCACCTTTAAACTTTGTAGTCGATTTACAAATGACTTTGAAGCTATATTTATTTTCTTTTGGGAGCTTCTATAGTAAGCCCACATATTGATAGAATCAGTTTTTCTAATCCTTTAATATGCATAAAATCACATCAGATAAAAAATAAATATGCATATCAAACAATTAAAAAAATTGGTCTTATTCGTATGTCAGCTTATCAAAAATATTCCCTTAATGTTCACCCCACGAATATGCCACTGCCATGCAGGGAAGCTATATTTATTTTTTATGTACTTTAAGATCTATTTTACTTTTTTCTTTAAATTTTAGGGTTTTCTCCGGCAGGATCTCTCTAAAAGTAAGGCAAGTTTCTGACTGTTTAATCTGATCATGTTAAATTCACACTAGATAAAAAAAATATGTAGAACAAGTAATTTTTGATACAAATCTGATGGTGAAATTAGAAAATTATTTATAGTTCATTTTTCTAGTTCTAGCACATAAACTCTTTTTTTTTTTAAGTTTTTCTTTTAAATTTAGTTTGCTACTTATATATATTTTGTAAGAGTGTCTCTAGTAGGTCCTACAAAAATATACTTTAAGAGTTATTTTACTTTTCTCTTCAAGTTTTAGGGTTTTCTTTGGCAGGATCTCTCTAACAATAAGGTAAGTTTCAGATTGTTTGATCTGGTCATATTAAATTCACATCAGATTAAAAAAATATGTATAACAAATAGTTTTTGATACAATTTGATGGTGAAACTAGGAAATTATTTATAGTTCATTTTTCTAGTTCTAGCACATAAACTCTCTTTTTTTTTATGTTTTTATTTTAACTTTAGTTTGCTACTTATATATATATTTTGTGAGAGTTTTTCTAGTAGGTCTTATAAAAATAAACTACTGAAATAATCATGTTTTTAAGCATTAAATTTGTATTAAAAATTATTATATGCATACTTTTACAATTTAATATAATTTTAATGAGATCGACAAATTAGAAAATTAGACTTATCAGTTGGAAGAGCCTGGGCCCGTTCGGTTCGCTAATTCGAGTTTTTAATTCAAATTGAGATGTGATGTTGTGTGAGAGCTTTTTACTGTAACAAAAAAGTTAGATGTGACTGTTTCGAAGAGTTTTTTACTGTAGTAAAACTTAAATTCTAAACTCGAATTAGCGAAAAAAACGGGACTTAGCATACGACTTTCTAACTATTTTTCAATTCTTCACATTGATAAATGCACCTCACAATGCACGGATCTATGGTAGAATTTTCCAACTAATAAAAAGGACGTTGTCTTTTTTGGCAAAAAAACAAAACAAAACAAAAGTAAAAACTGAAAAAAGACGGAAAGGCGAAAGCACGACTTCCATTCCTTTTTTTTATTAGATTCTTGCCATTTTTTTAAAATCTAGCTAGTGAAGCTGTCATCATGCTCCTCAGCGACATATTGGGTGTGTTTGGAATTAGTTTTAAAACGTTTTTATTTTCTGTATGAAAATGAAAATGAAAACGTTTTTATTTTCATTTTGAAATTATTTCTGAAAATACGTTTGGTAGTTTTATTCTGAAATTATTTTCAGTTTTAAAAAAACTGAAATTGTGTTTGGTGGTTTAATTTCTGAAAACATATAATAATATTTAAAATAATAATATATTAAATAATAATAATATT
>NW_010357121.1:581045-625618 GCF_000414095.1 Morus notabilis
AGAGGAGCGACGGTGTGTGTTCGCCGGATCCCCCGCCTCTTCGTCGGCTGGAGAAGAGAGAGAAGAAAAGAAAAAAAAACTGAAATCAGTTTTCAGCTTTTTCAGCTGAAAACGAAAACGGATTTTTTCCGTTTTCAGTTTTTCACAAAAAGACAAACGTTTTTGTTTTTGTTTTGTTCGCCGGATCTCCCGCCTCTTCGTCGGCTGGAGAAGAGAGAGAAGAAAAGAAAAAAAAACTGAAATCAGTTTTCAGCTTTTTCAGCTGAAAACGAAAACGGATTTTTTCCGTTTTCAGTTTTTCACAAAAAGACAAACGTTTTTGTTTTTGTTTTTTAAAAAATTTTGTGCCAAACGCGTTTTCACTTTGTGTTTTTATTTTTTGCTTCAAAAAACGTGAAAAATGAAAACAAAAACAAAACCAAACAGGCCCATTAATCAAATCATGTTTAAGATGACATCCAGTCCATTTTTCTTTCTTTCTTTTTGTTTTCAAATATTCTCGTTTTTTAAATGAAGGGGCTTCCTTAAGAATTTACATTATTTTCATTTATAATTTATTGTTATTAACCTATATGCATTACAATTTTTTGTTATATTTGATATTTGAAAATTGATTGACCTTTCCATTTTTTCACCTTTAAACTTTGTAGTCGATTTACAAATGACTTTGAAACTATATTTATTTTCTTTTGGGAGCTTCTATGGTAAGCCGACATACTAATAGGATCAATTTTTTTACATAAAATCACATCAAATGAAAAATAAATATACAGATCAAACAATTAAAAAAATTAGTCTTACCAGTATGTCGGTTATAAAAAATATTCTCTTGATTTAATGTTCACCCTACGAATACGCCACTGCCATGCAATAAAGCTACATTTATTTTTTTACGTACTTTAAGATTTATTTTACTTTTTTCTTCGAGTTTTAGGGTTTTCTCCGGCAGATCTCTCTAACAACAAGGCAAGTTTCTGATTGTTTAATCCGGTCATGTTAAATTCTCATCAGATCAAAAAAATATGTAGAATTAATATTTTTTTAATACAAATCTGATGGTGAAACTAGAGAATTATATATAGTTCATTTTTTCTAGTTCCAGCACATAAACTCTTTTATTTTTAAGTTTTTCTTTTAAATTTAGTTTGCTACTTATATATATATTTTGTGAGAGTTTCTCTAGTAGGTCCTACAAAAATAAACTACTGAAATAATCATGTTTTTAAACATTAAATTTGTATTAAAAATTATTATCTGCATACTTTTATAAGTTAATATGATTTTAATGAGTCTATTAAGTTAGAAATTAATCTTATCAATTTGGAGCCGAAACTCTCATATTTTTAGTTAGCATACGACTTTTAACTATTTTTCAATTCTCGGCCTTGATAAATGCACCTCACAATGCACGGATCTATGGTAGAATTTTGGGCATTGTCTTTTTGGAAAAAACAAAAATAACAACTGAAAAAAGACAGAAAGGAGAAAGCACGACTTCCAATCCTTTTTGTATTAGATTTTTGCCATTAAATAATAACAACTGTCTCACTCACTCATAATAATAATAATTATTATTATTAAAAAAAACTAACAAAGATTTGAGAAGAACCATTTGGACAATTCATTTCAATAGCAGTGAACAATGGCGGCTTCTGCTTCTCTTTGGAGCTTGAAGAAGTATGATGTGTTTCTGAGCTTCAGAGGCGAAGACACCCGAAACAATTTCACAAGCCATCTTTATAAAGCCTTGTGCGACAAAGATATCGAGACCTACATTGACGAGAACAGCCTCGAAAGAGGAGATGAAATTACTCCGGCACTTGTCGATGCGATCCGCCAATCCAACATCGCCATTGTCGTCTTCTCCAGAGACTACGCTTCTTCATCGTGGTGCTTAACGGAATTGGTTCATATACTCGAATGCCACAACAAGGAGAAACAAATTGTTTTGCCTATATTTTACCATGTTGATCCCTCTGATATACGGAAACAGCGAGGGGGTTATGGAGAAGCTTTTGAAAAACATGAGGAGAGGTTCAAGGACAGCATGAACAAGGTACGAGAATGGAGATCTGCGTTGGAAACAGCTGCCAATCTCTCTGGATGGGATTCGAAAGACAGGTTTTTTTTTTTTTTTTTTTTTTTAACAGTGTTTTCTCTCGCAAAGTTCAAATTTCAGCTTAAGTTTTCTACTCGAACTCTCGACAAAAACGGCGGTTTTCGAGAGTGATTATATATATAGGTTTAAAAGAACGAAGAATGAGTTATAATGTGGGTCTAGAACTGTTTGAGTTAAGTTTTGGATTAGAATCACGATTACTTGGACTTAAAAAAAAAAAAAAAAAACTTTAGAAAACGCTGATTTGAGTTTTAATATCACTATAAAGTAAGTTGAGTGGATTAAAGTTAACATGGCAGCCATTTATTATTCTGCTAATGTTCTGACTGACAAATTCTGTTCTCAGGATTTTGTTTTAATCTATTTCTATTTACATATTTGTCAGTAGTTATAGTTATATATATAATCAATTGCAATGCATATTGATATTTTCACCTATACTACAGTGTTATCGTTTCATTTATAGGGTTGAAGCCAAATTAATTGAGGAAATCGTCAGAGATGTTTTGCGCAAATTAAATAATCTAACATCAAGTGATGGTTTGGAAGGCCTAATTGGAATCGAAAAACACATTAGAAAAATCAAAAAGTTTTTAAGTTTTCAGTCAACAGATGTTCATGTTGTTGGCATTTGTGGAATGGGTGGTATAGGCAAGACCACCATTGCCGATGTCGTGTTCAAGCAGCTACTTTCTCAATTCGAAGGTTCTTGTTTTCTTGCAAATGTTAGAGAAGAAACAGAGAAACTCGGAATAAGAAGCTTGCGAGACGAGCTTCTTGCCCAACTTCTAAAGGATGAAAATATATATTCAGGAAATCCGTCCTTGAAACCGGCTTTGGTTAGGAGGCTCCGCCGCAAAAGGGTACTCCTCGTTTTGGATGATGTGAATGATTATGAGCAATTCGAATATTTAGCTGGCGGTGATTGGTTTGGCCCTGAAAGTAGAATTATAGTAACCACTAGAGATTTGCAGGTGCTTACAAATATTAATGCTAATGCAAAATATGAGGTTAAGAAATATGAGGTTAGGCAATTGGATTATGATGATGCTCATCAGCTTTTTAGTTTGACCGCATTTAAGGGAATTGAGTCTCCTCGATCAGATTATGTAGAGGTGTCAAAAGAGGTGGCACTATATGCCGGAGGGGTTCCGTTGGTTATTAAAACTTTGGGTTCTTATCTTCGATCTTGTGTTTTGAAGGGAAAACCGTGGGAGATGACATTGGAGACACTGAAAGAATGTTCCCCTGAAAATGTTCAGAAGAAGTTAGTAATAAGTTATAAAGGGTTAAATAAGATGGAGAGGGCCGTCTTTCTTGATATCGCTTGTTTCTTTAAAGGAACGTATCGAGATGATGCAGCGGATGTATTAAAAAATTTGTATAAATCTGCAAATTGGCTGATAGAGAATCTCATAGAGAAGTCTCTCCTAACAACGAGAGGTTATGAGAGACAGCTATGGATGCATGATCTACTGCAAGAAATGGGATGGGAAATTGTTCGCGAAGAATCCAAAAAGCTCGGAAAACGCAGCAGGTTGTGGATTGCTCAGGAAGTCTGTGACGTCTTGGAGGATGATAAAGTAAGTGCCAATGAGAATTCTCAATATGTTTTGAAATTGCCTAAACTTTGTAAACAGAACACACCTTAGCGGAAAACTGCTTATTAGTTCATGTAATAAATGCTTATCCTAGCTTTGCTCTTTGTTGGCAGGGAACTGAAGCAATTGAAAAGATAATCCTGGACGTAGATAAAATGGTCGAAGATATACGCTTGAGTGCTATGGTTTTCCAAGGCATGTCTAATCTAAGATTGCTTAAAATTTATAGTTTTTGTGATACCAACAAGTGCAAAGTATACTTTCCCGAAGGTCTCCGGTCTCTTCCACGTGCACTTAGATATCTCGAGTGGCCAGCGTTCCCTGCAAATTCCTTGCCATCGAAATCTATGCTGCGGAATCTTGTTGAGCTTAAAATGCCCTATAGTCAGCTTGAACAACTTTGGGATGGATCAATAGCCCAGGTACGGCTCAAAATTTGTTGGTATTTAAGAATTCTGTACAATGCATGAATGATATGCTTTAGGCGTGCTTGACATTAATTTCTCTTTTTTCTTACAGCCTCTTGAGAAATTAACACACATCGATCTTGGTCATTCCACGAAACTTGCTCAATTCCCAAATCTGTCTGGGGCTCCAAATCTTGAGATTGTAAATCTTGAACACTGTACAAGTTTGCTTGAAGTTCCTTCGAGTCATTTGCAAAATGTTGACAAGCTTATTGATGTCAATTTGAGCCATTGCACAAGTCTATCCAGTCTTCCAGACACAATTGTTGCCAGAGCACTTAAAGTTCTTAAGCTCAGTGGTTGCTGTCGTCTCACTAGTATTCCACAGATAATCGGGACGAGTATGGAAAGCTTATACTTAGATTCCACTTCAATAAAGGAAGTTCCCTCATCCATTGGCTCTCACAGCCATCTTTCCTTATTGTCTGTCGAAAATTGTGAATGCCTTGAGAGTCTTCCAAGCAGTATTCATGAGCTGGAGTTCATCGAATCTCTTGAACTTCGTCGGTGCTCTGTTCTTGAAAATATTCCAGAACTTCCAAAGAATATGAAAGAGTTGGCTTTGGGGGGATCGCCAATAAAAGAAATTCCATCTTCAATTGAATCTCTCTCGCGTCTCGAGAGTATTCATTTGTCTAGCTGCCAGAGGCTTGAGAGTCTTCCGAGCGGCATTTTTAAGTTGAGGTATCTCACTCAGCTTGTTCTCTCTAATTGCTCAAATTTGAGAAACTTTCCAGAAATTTTGGAGCCTATAGAAAACATAAGAGTTCTTCGGTTAAATGGAACCGGGATTAGACAGTTACCCTCGTCGATTCATAATTTAATTCGACTGCGTCATTTAGATTTAAGTTGGTGTAGAAGTCTCGAGGGTCTTCCGAACAAGATGTGTATTATGCATTCTCTTCAGATCCTCTCGCTTTCTAACTGTCAAAAGCTAGATCGTTTGTCTACATTAGCTGGTTTGACCTCATTAGAATCATTAAATCTAAGTGGAACAAGCATCACCAGAATACCTCCAAGCATTAAGCGACTTTCGAAGTTGGAAGGTCTGCGCATAAAGAATTGCAAGAACCTCCAATCTTTAACAGAGCTTCCTCTGTGTTTGGAGTATCTTGATGCAAGTGAGTGCCCATTACTAGAAACACTGCCCAATTCAGAAAAAGTACTGGCACTAGGGGCTAGTTGTGATGACTATCACATTAGAGAAGAAAGTGTGGTATCCTTTTTATTTTATGGATGCCTAAATTTGGACTCCAGCAATGTTATGATTAACTTCCGGTATAGAGTTCTACGCAAGGCATTGCGATACGAGCCTGGAGATTATCTGGTATATGTCTCGTTTTTATATTTTAAAGTCAAATGTTCTTAATTTAACAGTACATACTAAAATAAGCATGACTATGTCCTTTTTGTGCAGGGTTATATCCCAAGTGTTAATTGTTGTTTTCCAGGAAGTGAAGTTCCGGAGTGGTTCAACTATCGATCTGAGGGATCTTCAATTAAGATCAAGCTTCCTCCACAATGGAATAAGACCAATTTCCTGGGCTTCGTTGTATGCGCTGTTGCTTCTGGGGACTATTATCCTCACCCCGTTTCCTTGCGTCTTTCTTCTTATTTTCGCCTGTTGAAAACCAACCATAGTAAAACGGAACTATTTCCTTGGAGATTTAATGGTGGTTCTCTTGAGGATGATGTGCCAACTTTAAATTCTCCTCATATATTCACTTGGTTTCAATGCCAAATGTATGATCAAGATGCAGCAGAGGCATCGTTCGAGTTTTTCTTTGACGAATGGATTAATGAGACATATGTGAGATCTAGCAGGACCAAAGTAATAAGGTGTGGAATCCGCATGCTATATCGCCAAGATGGAGAGGAATTCGGTTTCAAACCTTACAACCTATATCTAATCGATGGACCGACTGATGCTTTCAGCAAGCCTGTATCAAGTGGAAGTGGAAGAATAACTGTTGAGTTCGATTTACACCAGCATATGATAAGATATAGTTAAGGTGATTGATTAGTTTTTTTATTCTTGTTGTTGCTGCTGCTGCTCATGCATTTTTTTAGACTGTCTCATAGCTGATTTTGGTATAGGATAAAAACGATCATTTCTCTCAAAAGTCATGACAATTTGGTGAGGCGCAAATCTTAATCCTTATAGCACCTAGGGGCTAGGATCATGTCCGAGAGCACACTCTCCGAGCACTACCTGTAAGGCACTTCTTCAAGGCCCAAGGCACACATAGGCCTACTCCCGGGACGTGTTCGAGGTATGCCCATGCATCAGGTTTGCTTAGCTTGAGGTTACGCTTCTCATTCCCTCTTCTGATGTTATATAGAGATACCATTACAGCATATTTTATAACATTGATTTTCGAGCATATGTTCCAAGAGCTGAAAAACTTGGATTGCTAAGTGAAACATGACTAAAATTTAACGGAAAAAAATGTTGCTACAGATTTTGGAGAGTGTTACCTGGCAAGAATGATTTGTTGATATTCGTCATTGGACAATAAGGATGTATAAATTTTCTCCTTCTCAACCATGCTAAATTTACTTGAAGCCATCAAGGTAAATTTTTTGAATTTGGCCTTGTTTGTATCTTGTGTTGATATTTTTCTTGTGTGTTTTTTGTGCTTTGAACAAGTTGTGGAAAATGAATAATTTGGGTTTCATGGAAATGAAGCTATTGATGTTGCTAGATTATTAAACAATATATCATTAGCATGATGTCGTTTATCACTTCTTAGTGTCGCTGTTCTGTTAGTTGAGTTGTTTGTTTTTACGTGTTGCAATCTTGAAAGATCTGTCATAAAAGTTGGTCTAACTATTCACTCGAAAAAGGTAAAAGTGGTAAGAAGATGGCTAATAATAATTTTATATTCAAACACTCTCCTTCTCCCTCTACGTGTAGTAAAAAAATGGCTCCTCACATGAAAAGCTACAGTTGCAGCTGCAGATATTTGAACTTAAGATCTTATTTTTGTGCAACAGTATAATTTACTCAAAATTAAATTATTTTGCCCCTTTAAAATTTTATAATATGTATCTGTATAACATAAAAAAATTTCGTATTCACTTTTAGGTTTTACTTCTAATAATACACTACTACACAATTAGTTTAGTTTAAAAATTGTAGTTTAATTCAAGCCCCCTGAAAATATTTTCTGGCTTCATCACTGATTCGTAAGATTGATTAGTTAGAGCTTCCTGCTATGAAGTATCTACGACATGCTTTAATTGATAAAACCTGAGATCTTTTAGAATCCAAAAGATATTTAGGAGTGTTTAAAAAAATGAAAAACTGAAATCGACCACTGAACTACCAAACCGACAGTGCAAAAACTGAAAAGTTAGTTTCACATCACAAACCGACTCGACTTCCTACACAAGTGGTGATTCGGTTGTCAAAAATAGGGTTATCCCTTGGCCGGAAAGCAAGCTGATCGAGGGATGAGTTTTTTGTATTTTTTTAAAAATATTAATACATTATAATTTAAAAAGAATTCAAACAAAAAAAAAAAGTGGGGAATGAAACGTTTCTATTTTATTCCCCTTACCAGCACATTAGGATACTCACACAATGTTGGAACTTTGGACAGGCCACCCGCAACCTCCCGAAAATATCAATTTTTTACCCGATGTCTGATCCGAACCGCCCAAAAAATTCGGGCTGCCCGCCCGAGCCCGAAAATGCCTTTGAATGGGCCGTGGGCTTATATTTGGCTGCTCGAGTCCGGTCGGGCAGCCCGAGCCCGCCCGAATAGCCTGAATTTTTTTTAATATTTTACAATATTTATAATTATTAAGTTAGTTTGTGTTAAAATTATATAAAAATTAAAATCAACATTCAACAGACATTATTAACACAATTGAATAAATTAATCATGTATATTAATGATGTATATTAAATTCGTAATTCATGATTGTCTCGTTAAAAATCTTACAAAGAAAAACCCAATTGTGATAAAAACTTGGCAAGAAAAAAATAGTGCAATCATTTTGTGACGAATTACAAATTTTATAAACTTACAAAGTTATACAATTACAAATACAATGTGAAAAGTAAATATATATTTACAAATTATAAATTTACAATTTAATGTGAAGCTGAAGGATCGTCTTCAAAATTAAATGTTAATCGATTAAATTCATCGATCCATTCTTGGCTTGCCGGCGAAATTGTATCCTGTAGACGTTGATCGGCCCGATCTCAATCCTTAATGCAAACCAAGGCTTCAACAATATCCCTTTGTAATGCATTCCAACGTTCCTCAAGTATTCTTCCTGTCGTACTGAAGGCTTGTTCAAATGAAATAGTGGAGACTGGGATCGAATATCCATTGTCAATCGAGTTAGGATTGGCCAAGTTAATGTCCGTGCCCTCCACCATTGAAGTAAGTCAAACGATTCTGTCATACTGTGGACTACTAAGCTTTCACTGAGGTACGCCATAAGCTCGTTGAAGCTACCGCCGTCGCTGCCACTGCCACTTGTTGACGAAGATTCACTCACAGCTTCTGTTTGAGTTGTCTTCTTCTTCTTCTTCAACCCGAAAACATTTAAGAATGAATGCGGATTTTCGTCTTGTTGTTGCGGTTCTTGTACTCTAGGAGGTACTCTAAACCTAATTTCATATTTATTATAGATCGAATATATTTTTTCCTTTATTATTGGATATTGGTCCGAACATTTGATGCCTAAAAATTCACTTAAGTTTTTTAAACCACTTTCTAAACCTTCTAATTTTAATCTAGGATCAAAAATAGTACCTAAATCATACTACAAGGCAACTTAGACCAATATTTTATAAATTTTTCTTCCATAGAATGGATAGAAACTCCTAAGATTGGGTCCTCCCTATATTCGCTAAATAAAATACTAATTCGTAAAAGTTCTCCTAAAGCTAAAAGTGATGTTGGGTAATATATTCCACTAAGTTTTAGAGTTACTTCATGAAACCTACCTAAAAATTGATACAAAACTTCGGCAATTTGCCAATCATACGCGTCTATATGTCATACTCCTACTTTTACACACATATAGTTTGTTATAGCATTCTTATAAGGGATGCATTGTTGAAGCATTATGTAAGTTGAGTTCCATCTTATAGGCATATCTAACGCTAATGCTCTAAGAGGTATATTTAATGCTTGTAAGAACTTAAACCAATCTTCTTGTCTTTGGTTACTACCTTGAATCTATGCAAGACTATCTCTAACTCTTTTAATGTGATTACTCATTTCTTTTAAACCGGATTTAACAATTAAATTAATTACGTGACATGCACAACGTTGGTGAAAAATAGTACCGTCACCGAATAAACTTAAATCATTTTCAAGAACTCAATTACTTTTGTATTGGCACTAGCATTAGATAATGTTATAACCATTACTTTATCTTTTAATCTAAATTCATCAATTACATTTAAAACGGTATTATATATTAAATATGCGCTATGTGATACATTTAAAACCTAATATTCTCTTATCTAAATGAAATCCTTTAAAGCAATGTCCAATTACAGCTAAATAATCTTTATTGGTAACGACAAACCAAATATCTGTCGTTAACGCAACGCACCCGCTAGTCGAGTGTAAAAGGTTTATTAATGCTTCTTTTTTTTAAATAATTTTAATAAATATTTCCTAAGAGTAGTTTTTAAAGTGAACTGTGCATTAGGATTATGTACAATCTTAATATATCGTTGTCAATTAGGATGCTCTACAAAAATAAGTGGTTGATCTAAAGCAGTTATCATTCGTGCAACTTCCATACGATCTATTTGCGGATCATATTTCCAAGTGGTTAGACCACCGGTTGCGCGATGGACGCAGTCACACTGGCACTCGCCGCTTCTCCACGGCTACCACCATTGCGACCACGACCTCCAGTACGTCCACCAGGATTCGGATTAGTAGATTCCCGCGTAACAAATTCATTAGTGGGAAATTGCTCTTCTTTCACGTTGTGTTGGACATCAACGGGAATACCATTATAACCAAAAGGATCCATTATAAAAAAATAAGAGCGATTTGAGAGAGAGCTTTAGAATAATGTGATAGTTTTTAGAAAAATTGTGATAGAGATTTGAGAGATTCAGAGAGATTCAGAGAAATTGAGAGAGATTCAGAGAGTTTGAGTGAGAAAAATGTGTGGGGGATGAAGGGTATTTATAAGAAAATTTTTGGGTTAAATTTTTTTTTTTTTATAAAAACAAATTAGGTACAACGACTAGTTTAGGATTTCAGCAGGTCGGGTTCGGGTGGGTTTGGGCAGAAATTTAGGCAACAATAAAAAAAACTAACTATTGGACGGGTTTTCAGGCAATTCGGGCAGTCGGGCAGGTCGGGCAATTCAGGCAAGTCGGGCTTCAGGTCGGGTTAGGCTCCAACGGTCAAATTTTTAACCCTTTTTTGGGTTTTCGGGCATTTGGGAAAAAATCGGGCAATTCGGGCATTCGGGCAAAATTCAGGCAATTCGGGCCTGACCAGAAAAATTCAAAAAAATTTCAGCGGACGGCGACACACGGCGGCGGGCTCTAGCGTGGTGTCCATTTTGGGCTGCCCGAGTCCGAGCCTGAAAATTCATCTTCAGACGGCCCAGCAATTGGGCCTGCCCGCCGAGCCTGAAAAATTCAGGCAGCGGGCCTACCCACCGGCCCAAAGTTCCACCACTACTCACACACAACACACATTCTACTTTACACTATAAGAGGTTAGGCTTATACTGTTCAAAGAACAGTGTGAGCTCTTTTTTGTCTCTTAGTTTTTCAAAAATTTCGTATGTGTCTCTTCACTTTTACTTTTACTGTTTTGCCCATAGCATCCGGTCTTTTTTGTACCTCAACTTTCAAAAAATTTCGTCTGTGTCCCCTTACTTTTGCTTTTACTATTTTGCCATTAGCTTCTGGTCTTTTTTGTCCCTCAACTTTCAAAAAATTCCGTATGTGTTCCCTTAGTTTTGCTTTTACCGTTTTGCCTTCAGCTTCTTATTCCTTCATTTGTTTTTTGTTTGGGCATTTTGGTCATTTAGTATATACTAAATGCCTTTAAAAATTTCTCAGAAAAGCTTTGTTAACCTTTTTCTTTCCTTTTTGCCCCCTCTTCTTTTTTTTGAGGGATGAAGGGTATTTATAAGAAAATTTTTGGGTTAAATTTTTTTGTTTTTTATAAAAACAAATTAGGTACAACGACTAGTTTAGGATTTCAGCAGGTCGGGTTCGGGCAGAAATTTAGGCAACAATAAAAAAAACTAACTATTGGACGGGTTTTCAGGCAATTCGGGCAGTCGGGCAGGTCGGGCAATTCAGGCAAGTCGGGCTTCAGGTCGGGTTAGGCTCCAACGGTCAAATTTTTAACCCTTTTTTGGGTTTTCGGGCATTTAGGAAAAAATCGAGCAATTCGGGCATTCGGGCAAAATTCAGGCAATTCGGGCTTGACCAGAAAAATTCAAAAAAATTTCAGCGGACGGCGACACACGGCGGCGGGCTCTAGCGTGGTGTCCATTTTGGGCTGCCCGAGCCCGAGCCTGAAAATTCATCTTCAGACGGCCCAGTAATTGGGCCTGCTCGCCGAGCCTAAAAAATTCAGGCAGCGGGCCTACCCACCGGCCCAAAGTTCCACCACTACTCACACACAACACACATTCTACTTTACACTATAAGAGGTTAGGCTTATACTGTTCAAAGAACAGTGTGAGCTCTTTTTTGTCTCTTAGTTTTTCAAAAATTTCGTATGTGTCTCTTCCCTTTTACTTTTACTGTTTTGCCCATAGCATCCGGTCTTTTTTGTACCTCAACTTTTAAAAAATTTCGTCTGTGTCCCCTTACTTTTGCTTTTACTATTTTGCCATTAGCTTCTGGTCTTTTTTGTCTCTCAACTTTCAAAAAATTCCGTATGTGTTCCCCTAGTTTTGCTTTTACCGTTTTGCCTTCAGCTTCTTATTCCTTCATTTGTTTTTTGTTTGGGCATTTTGGTCATTTAGTATATACTAAATGCCTTTAAAAATTTATCAGAAAAGCTCTGTTAACCTTTTTCTTTCCTTTTTGCCCCCTCTTCTTTTTTTGTTTATTACTCACTTAGTGTTAATTGAAGTGAGAAAGTGTGCTTTGAATAGTGCACTTTTAGCTAAAACGACATAGTTTTGGTTAAAAGTGTACAACTTTTTCACTTTTTTTGAGTCTTTTTTTTAGGTTGTTTTTACTTTTCATCCTAAAACTTATTCGTATTTTTTATTTTAGTCCATTTAACTTTTTATTTTTTTCTTTTTATCCTATAATTTTATTTTCATTTTCATTTTGGTTCCTTTTGTCTTAAAATATATTCATTTTTCCCTTTTGGTTTTTTTATTGACAATGTTTCTTTCCTACTTGCCATAAAACTTATTTATTTCTTTATTTTAGTCATATTTAATTTTTTTACCTTTTGTCCTGAAATATTTCATTTTTTTTGTTCATTTTGCCCTAAAACTTATTTATTTCTTTATTTTAATAATTTTTACCTGCACCATTAATTTTTTTTCGTTTTGGCTTCTTTTGCCTGAAAACTTATTTATTTCACAATTTTGACCTTTCTTGACTCATTTTTTATTTTTTCCCAAAATTTTATTTTATTTTATTTTTGTTTTGGTTCCTTTTACTCTAAAATTTAGTTATTTCTTCATTTCTTTCCTTTTTGACCATTTTTTATTTTTTCACTAAAACTTTATTTTTTGCTTTGATTCCTTTTGTCCTCAAACAATATTCATTAATTAATTTTAGTCATTTTTTTACTTTATCTTGACTTCTTACCCTAAAATATATATTTTTTAATTTTGGCTCCTCATTGAGATTTTATATTTAGATTTTATATGCTTTTAATAATAACATGACAATTAGAAAATTACAACTTAACACACAGATTACTTTCCACGTGTAAAAGCATGTGGAATTCAACTAGTTTATATATTATAGGAGGCCGGGCTTTTACTGTTCAAAAAACAGTGTGAGCTCTTTTTTGTCTCACAGCTTTTCAAAAATTCCGTCTGTGTTTGCTCACTTTTACTTTTACTATTTTGACCTTAGCTTCCGGTCTTTTTTGTACCCCAACTTTCAGAAAATTTCATCTGTGTCCCCTCACTTTTACTTTTACTGTTTTGCCCTTAGCTTATGGTCTTTTTTGTCCCTCAACTTTCAAAAAATTTCATCTGTGTTCCCCCAGTTTTGCTTTTACCGTTTTGCCTTCAGCTTCTTATTCCTTCATTTGTTTTTGTTTGGGCGTTTTGGTCATTTCTTTGGTATATATTAAATGCCTTAGAAAACTTCTCAGAGAAGCTTTCTTAACCTTTTTCTTTCCTTTTTACCCTTCTTCTTTTTTTGTTTATTACTCATTTAGTGTTAATTGAAGTGAAAAAATGTACTTTAAATAGTGTACTTTTAACCAAAACAACGTAGCTTTGGTTGAGAGTGTACAACTTTCTCACTTTTTTCTCACTTTTTTATGTTGTTTTTACTTTTCATCCTAAAACTTATTTTTATTTTTTATTTTAGTCCTGTTAACTTTTTATTTTTTTTTCTTTTTGTCCTAAAATTTTATTTTCATTTTGGTTCTTTTTGTCTTAAAATTTATTTATTTTTCCCTTTTGGTTATTTATTGATAATGTTCCTTTACTTCTTGCCCTAAAACTTATTTATTTTTTCATTTTAGTCCTATTTTATTTTTTTTACCTTCTGGCATGAAATTTTTCTCTTTTTTTTTTGTTCCTTTTGCCCTAAAACTTATTTATTTCTTTATTTTAGTAATTTTTACCTCTTTTTTTTATTTTTTACCTAAAACTTTAATTTTTTTTTTCGTTTTGGCTCCTTTTGCTTGAAAACTTATTTATTTCTCAATTTTAACATTTCTTTAGTCTTTTTTTTTAATTTTTTCCTCAAATTTTATTATTTTTTTTAGTTTTGGTTTCTTTTACTCTAAAATTTAGTTATTTCTTCATTTTTGTCTTTTTGGACCCTTTTTTATTTTTTCACTAAAACTTTATTTTTTCGCTTTGATTCCTTTTGCCCTAAAACAATATTTATTTATTAATTTTAGTCATTTTTTTACTTTATCTTGACTTCTTACCCTAAAACATTTTTTTTTTTAAATTTTGGCTCCTCATTGAGATTTTATATTTAGATTTTATATGCTTTTAATAATAACATGACAATTAGTTAATTACAACTTAACACAGATTACTTTCCACGTGTAAAAGCATGTGGAGTTCAGCTAGTTTATATATTATAGGAGGCCGGGCTTTTACTGTTCAAAAAGCAGTGTGAGCTCTTTTTTGTCTCACAGCTTTTCAAAAATTTCGTCTGTGTTTGCTCACTTTTACTTTTACTATTTTGACCTTAGCTTCCGGTCTTTTTTGTACCCCAACTTTTAGAAAATTTCGTCTGTGTTCCCTCACTTTTGCTTTTACTGTTTTGCCCTTAGCTTCTGGTCTTTTTTGTCCCTTAACTTTCAAAAAATTTCATCTGTGTTCCCCTAGTTTTGCTTTTACCGTTTTGCCTTCAGCTTCTTATTCCTTCATTTGTTTTTTGTTTGGGCGTTTTGGTCATTTCTTTGGTATATACTAAATGCCTTAGAAGACTTCTCAGAGAAGCTTTGTTAGCCTTTTTCTTTCCTTTTTACCCTTCTTCTTTTTTTGTTTATTACTCATTTAGTGTTAATTGAAGTGAAAAAGTGTACTTTAAATAGTGTACTTTTAACCAAAACAACATAGCTTTGGTTGAAAGTGTACAACTTTCTCACTTTTTTGAGTCTTTTTTTAGGTTATTTTTACTTTTCAACCTAAAACTTATTTTTATTTTTTATTTTTGTCCTTAAACTTTTTATTTTTTTCTTTTTGTCCTAAAATTTTATTTTCATTTTCATTTTGGTTCCTTTTGTCTTAAAATTTATTTATTTTTCCCTGTTGATTTTTTATTGATAATGTTTCTGTGCTTGTTGCCCTAAAACTTATTTATTTCTTCATTTTAGTCCTATTTGATTTTTTTTACCTTTTGTCCTAAAATTTTTCTCTTTTTTTGTTCCTTTTGCCCTAAAACTTATTTATTTCTTCATTTTAGTCATTTTTACTCTTTTTTTTTATTTTTTACCTAAAACTTTAATTTTTTTTTTCATTTTGGCTCCTTTTGCCTGAAAACTTATTTATTTCTCAATTTTGACTTTCTTTAGTCTTTTTTTATTATTTTTTCCTCTAATTTTATTATTTTTTAGTTTTGGTTCCTTTACTCTAAAATTTAGTTATTTCTTCATTTTTGTCTTTTTGGACCCTTTTTTATTTTTTCACTAAAACTTTATTTTTTCGCTTTGATTCATTTTGCCCTAAAACAATATTTATTTATTAATTTTAGTCATTTTTTGACTTTATCTTGACTTCTTACCCTAAAACATTTTTGTTTTGGTTCCTCATTGAGATTTTATATTTAGATTTTATATGTTTTTTATAATAACATGACAATTAGTTAATTACAACTTAACACAGAGATTACTTTCCACGTGCAAAAGCTTGTGGAGTTCAACTAGTTTATATACTATAGGAGGACGGGCTTTTACTGTTCAAAAAACAGTGTGAGCTCTTTTTTGTCCTTGAGCTTTTAAAAAAATTCGTCTATGTTCCCTCACTTTTGCTTTTACCATTTTTCCCTTAGTTTTCGGTCTTTTCTGTTCCTTAACTTTCAAAAAATTTCGTGTGTGTCCACTCACTTTTGCTTTTACCTTTTTTCCCTTAGCTTCCAATGTTTTTTGTCCCTTAACTTCTGAAAAATTGCATTTGTGTTCCCCCACTTTTACTTTTACCATTTTGCCCTCAGGTTTTTATTTCTTCATTTGTGTTTTTTTTTTTTTTTTTTTTTTTTTGGAGTTTTGGTCATTTCTCTAGTATATACTAAATGCCTTAGAAAACTTCTCGGGGAATTTTTGTTAACCTTTTTCATTCCTTTATGTCCCTCTTCTTTTCTGATTATTACTCATTTAGTGTTAATTGAAGTGAGAAAGTGTACTTTAAATAGTGTACTTTTAACCAAAATGACGTAATTTTAGTTGAAAATGTACAACTTTCTCACTTTTTTGAGTATTTTTTGTTGTTGTTACTTTTCATCCTAAAATTTATTCGTATTTTTTATTTTAGTCCTTTTAAATTTTTATTTTTTTCTTTTTGTCCTAAAATTTTATATTCATTTTCCTTTTTGTTCCTTATGCCTTAATATTTATTCATTTTTCCCTTTTGGTTTTTTTATTGATAATGTTTCTTTGCTTCTTGCCCTAAAACTTTTTTTACTCTAAAATTTATTTATTTCTTCATTTTAGTCCTATTTTATTTATTTATTTTTTTTACTTTTTGTCTTGAAATTTTTCCCTTTTTTGTTCATTTTACCCTAAAACTTATTTATTTCTTCTTTTTAGTCCTTTTTTTACCTCTTTTTTATTTTTTTACCTGAAACTTTATTTTTTTTTGCTCATTTTGCCTTAAAACTTATTTATTTCTCTATTTTGACCTTTTTGACTCTTTTTTTTATTTTTCCTAAAATTTTATTATTTTTTTGGTTTTGTTTCCTTTTACTCTAAAATTTAGTTATTTCTTCATTTTTTTCTTTTTTGACCCCGTTTTTATTTTTTCCCTAAAATTTTATTTTTTCACTTTGGTTCATTTTGCCATAAAAAAAATTTTATTTATTCATTTTAGTCCTTTTTTGACTTTGTCATCACTTCTGGCTCTAAAACTTTTTATTATTATTTTAGTTCCTCATTGAGATTTTGTATTTAGATTTTATATATTTTTAATTATAACATGATAATTAATTAATTACAACTTAACACACAGATTGTTTTCCACGTGCTTAAGTTCAACTAGTTATATTTCTAAAATACATAAAAACCGACCAGGTTACTGTACTTCAGCTTATGGGTACTGCTGTAGACTAACAGGCTACTGCTGTCTAAACCTGAACAAGACCGACTACCATCAGTCGAAAACTGACAAATCATATTCTTCAACGCTTCGGCCCTCAGTTCCCAAATCTCAATACTGACATTCAGTCGGAAATCAACTGAAATAAAATTGTCAGTTTTTAACCAACATAACCCCTAATATTGAACTAAGATTTGGACTTTCTAATGACACCAAAGAGTTATAAGCATATAGGATGGTGTACCCGTATAGTTTCAGCGAGATAATGCATCCCCTCAGAACGTATAAATTGCTCATGGATTGGGTTACCAATATATCCCACCTATTGTGGTGGGGTTTCGTTTTCCTCCCAAACACTTGTCGGGAAAAACGAACAGCTTTATCATCTGCACCAAATGACTGGCGGTAATTAATATGTGATAAAATTTTGAAGGGTATTTGTCAGAAACCATCCCGCATACATATATAAATACAATAGTTGATCATTTTTTTTCCTCCCTTTTTTGAAATGCATATCAGTGTATTTATGTGTGAGCTTAGTAACCCAAAAAGTACCTTTAACTAGTATTTTGCGGTAAGGCCTAGTAGTTCTACAAACAACATTGAGAAAATTACAGAATTTATCCTTAAGAGTGCATGAATCTGGACTTTTACCCTTTATTCTTGATAAATACCCTTTTGTTAGTGTAATTAGTTAACTAAAAAGATGTGAATCAAGAGTAAAAATCATGATCCATGCACTTTCAAAGGGTATTTGTCAATATTACCATTTTACATTAGTACCAAGGCAACCCACATAGTTTTCAAGCAAAAGTTTGCCTCGTTGAGCTTCTACCATAGAAAAATATGCACATCTATGTCTTCAGTCCAGTGAGGTGTGTAACAGAATTTACACCCACGAAGCTTCAGAAACAGAGATTGGGCTTCATTACACCATGGAATCAAATGTTCTTTATGTTCTTGTGTAACATCTGTTCATACTTTCAATAAATGCATAAAGAATTATTTCCAGAGACCAACTAAACAGAGGAGAAATGCAGATGCATGGCAATTTTATGGTATGATGCCTTTAATTGCTCTCACTTGCAGCAAAATTTCAAAGGAACATAGATTCTTTCAATTCCAAGAAACCTTATGAATTCCTATTTTGTGGTGACAGTTTCTTGAAGTAATTGTTCCAAGTCTTTCAATCTGCCACAGTTGGAAGAAAACATATTTGAGATGTAAATCGATCCAGCGAAGAGAGAATGTGATATCATATGTAAAGCATGCAGCTTCATACCTCACATTACTCAAGTCGGGATATATTGCTATTGCTTCTTTAAAATCCTAGACGAGTTGCAGCAAAAAATAAATAAATAAATAAAAGTAAGAAAAAAAGGTAGGATTTTAATTGTCTTATTCTGTTGTAATTGATTATTTTGTTACCTGTGACATACCATTTCCCTGATTTTGTTTGCCCAAAGTAGTTCTAAAAGAAATGAGTTTACCTGGTCTGCTGTTGAAGATGTGTAGGTAATCACACAGGACATCCCAGCACTTGTTGCTGCCTACAGAGGGGAAATTTCCTCTCGTTTTAACCAAAATAAGTTGATTTGATTGAATGATCAGTTGTGACTTACAGATAAAATTTGCTAAATCACGGGTAAATTCACTGATGTAGTTGGGAATAAAACTTCTCTCATCAATTATTACCTTACTAACGTAAAACAATTATGGCAGAAAACCCTCTCTTCGTCAAGGTTTCAACCATACTTGTAAAATTCATGACCTACACATATAAGTAAAAATGAACAAGAAAAAAAAAAAAAATGTACCTGTAGCCCAATGACACTGTCTTCTACAACTATACAACCTTTTCCTGATAGACCTAACATCTGCAAAGCATAAAAGGAAATCATGGGGGTTCCCATTTGTATTGTAAGTTTCAAATTATTCTACTTAATTTATTACCTCAGCAGCTGTCAAATAAATAGAAGGATCAGGCTTTTTCAACTTCACATCATCACCTGCAAACAGAAAACGACACATATTATAGAACTTTTGTACCTGACGATAGTCTGAGTCTCAGAAGCAGACAATTTAGATAATACCAAACCATATGGGAGTTGAGCTGCCTTGATTTTACCACAGTATATTATATTTGGATAGAACTTTGGGGCATTTATATGACATTAGTCTTAATCAATGGAAAAACTAACACAACTTTGGACTCTGTAGCATAAAATATATAGTTTCATATACGTGCAGAGCCATTTAAGGATATTACATATAGCCAGAAATGTCTCAATGATAAGGATATTCATTCAGAAGTAGTCGTCATACCAGCTAAGAAGCAATCCAGACCTCGAAAGCGCTCCTAAAATAACGAAAGCAAGTAAGCAACAATGAACTAACCGTAGAGAAACAAAAAGAGGAAAAAGAGATTCTTGTTATAAAGGAAAAGGGCAGAGAAAGGGGCTTACAAGTCCAATTAGGTTTTCAAGACATAGTATAACTGAACTTTTAGTTGCTGCAGAGCAAACAGCAAGTTTTTTCCCCTAAGAAAAAGGGAGACAGCATCATATCATAAGCATAAAATCAAGAAAAGTGAAACAACAATTTACTCAGCAACGGCGGACAATTTAAACGGAAGTGACTTTAGAAAAATATAAACAGACGTTGTTTGACCAAATTAGAATTAGTAGATTAATTCGACGTGCCGTTGAAGAAATGTTCCATTATGCATTGTGAATATTATCTTACTGCAGCCTTGGCCTCATCCATTAGTCTCAAAACTCCAGGCCTTGGTTCCACCTGTGCAAAGCAATATCAGTCTAAAGTGCCTTAAGTAGCCTCTTTAATGAGCTTTTCAAACAAGAAAACAGGAAAAACAGAGAGCACAAACTCTCCTTACCGTTCCAGATTTGATTATTTCCTTGTATCTTTCCGTTTTCCAATCCTGGAAGAAAATAAAAACATCAATGTGGTATCATAGAACTAAACACACTGAAGAAGTGAATTTCTTTAGGTCCCAATTAAAATTAACCTATACGTCAACAAGACAGTCCCAACAAAAAATAATAAAAAATAATAATAACAAAATAAAAGGATAACTTACACTCTATAGTGGTAGTCTATATGAAATATACCCAACTGTAATGTACAAATTAAACATTCTACTTGACGCCCACAAACCAGTTATATTTGTTTTCATCAAAGTAAGCATGCGAATTCCAATACTGGAATCCCAATGAATGCAGTTATACAATAGCATGCAGAAAACTACTAAATTAGTACTTTTTATGATCTCCACAGGAAGCGTTAGTTTTGTGTTACTCTTAAGAAGCTAGAAAATTCACTAAATTAAGCCAATTAATTATTTCTTTAACACTCAAAAGTTCGAAATCATCAACTTTTCAACTGAATATAAGACCTGCAAAATATCGATCAACTTAGCTCGGTTTTCATCATCCTCCGGAGGCGTCTCAAAGATCGTCGACGACGGCCATCCGTGCTCCTTAAAATACCTAATCAATCCAAACCGCAACCAATTTCAGTCTCAATTCAAAGAACCAAAACCAAATCAAACCGAAGAAATTGAGACAAAGCCGTAGATCATAATTCCTAACCATCGAATTTTAGTTTTCCCCCCGCCAATTGTGTTCTGAAGCTCGTCGTAGAATTCCAAGCCCCAATTAAGAGGCTCCGGAGAGCCGGAGCAGCGGACGTTGAAATGCGCGAAGGCGTCGTTGTAGGCCTGGCGGTGCAAGTGCTCGGACTCGAGAATGACGCCATCGCAGTCGAAGATAAGGGCTTCAAGGGCGGAGGAAACCGAAGCCGAAGCCGAAACCGAGAGAGGTCTCCATTGCTTGATTGAAGTCCTTGATGTGGAGGTTCGGAAACGAAGTGGTAGAGTACGAGCGAGAGAGGTGAGAGAAGGCGAAAGTAGAGCAGTTGAAGAAGATAAAGAAGAAGGAGAAGGAGAGAGGGTGATCATGAACGCCATGGTTTTGGATTGTGGTTTGTTTTGGTGAGCTTTCTTCTACGCTCGTGGCTTTGGACAGTCGCAATTTAACCGATTTCGCGACCGTTATGGACCTCCAATTTTATTCGTACCTTTTGTGTGTGTACATAAATATTTGGGTTAATGGATTCTTATTTTAATCCCTTAACTTTTAAAATATGTTATAATTAGTCTATAAAATTTTATTTGTTTCAGTTTCATCGTTTTTCAGTTTCTATCCGTTAAGTATTAGATATTTAACAAAATTTGTAAAAATTAAAGATTAAAATTAAAAAAATTTAAAATTTAAGAATTAAAACAATAAAAAAAATAAAAGTTAACCCGAACAGCTAATCTCTAAATTTTAATTGTATTCGTAGAATTAATCTTAGATTTTTTTTGAAAGAAACAAATCACGAATTTTATAAACGATTTTAAGTAAATAAAATATTTTCTCAAGAATTGAAATAAATAACATATTAATTTATAAATATTTATTTATCCGATATTTATATCGTTATTTGTTTTGTTTTATATACTTTGGTATGAGAATTCGTGTCATAGTTCGAATTATAGTTCGTAACTCTCTACAGTATTTTTTTCTTACAAAAAATACACGTAAATCGAGAATAGTTCTGAATTATAATTCTGAATTTATGAACTAAACGTCCACTTAACTTAAAATGACAGTATATCAACATGCCAATTGTAACGATTGTGACTTGGAGTGAGCTAAGTTAGAATCCTTGTCAAACTAGACCAACATCAGTACTCTTACCATATATTAAGGAAAAATCTATTTTTGTTTAGACGAAACGTTTTGTCCGTTTCTCTCTTAAAATAAACCACGAGACCATATCAACCAGGTTCATTTCTTGTCACTATGTTTACATGATCAGGAGTCAATCATCTCTCATTCTAGAGTTGTTCTTGTACAACGTAAAATTAGAAAATTACCAATTGAACCAGTTGGCACTCTCGATACATTTCTTTTCTCTTAAATTATATTAACATGAAAAGAAAATATAAACATTACTTTATGCCAAACGAGACTGCTAGATTATTTAATGCCATTAGTTGATTATCATTCATACGAAGTCGAATTACATACGTTGGCCATGATCATATATCTTATTTGAAACAATCATTGATGTCGTAATGAATCAATCAGAACTGAAAGTTCAAGTGGTCTGGCCTAGTCTGGCAGCCCAAATGAGAATTTTCAGCCAGCCGGTAAATTCGGTGAAAATAGCGTGCCGACTGTCCCAAACCTTTAAGAGGGCATTTTAAAAATATAAAAAGTACTTTGGGCATGGCACTTTTGAGCCTAAAGTATAGGCTTGGGCAATTAGTTCAAACTTGCAATTTTAAAGGTTGTTTTTTTTAGGTTGAAACTTAGAAAAAATTTAAACTTTAATTATAACTTTATTTAAGTTTATATTCTTTTATAAAATTTGAGTTTGAACTTGAGTTTAGAGCTAAACTCAAGTTCAAATTTCCCTTTCAACTCGAGTTTATAAACTCAAACTCAAATTAATGAACAATATTTTTTCTATTCTTAAAAATGCCATAACTTTTTCGTTTTAATTCTGATTAAGATGATTTTTTATGCATTCATAACGAAAAGATGAATAAAACCGCACTCATATACTCTATTAAAATTTTTCATCACTATTGAGTTTTTATTAAAATATTATCTAAATACAAATTTAAGTTTTGACCCACCCAAATACAAACTCAAAAAGATTTTCAATTCAAATCATAACTCAAATGTACACATCCAAATACAAATTCAAGTTACAACTTCAACTCAAGTTATAACTCAAACTCAACTCAAGATCATCACTCAAGTCACCCTAACTTAAAAATATAAAAAAAAAACCTCTATAATTGATGGATGTTACGTTAGGTGCTTCAACTTTGACCTACATGAACTTAAAAATATTAAATAAAAAGTCTATGCAAATATCCTAATCAGTAGAATAAGAGAAACACAAATCATCAAAAGCTCCTATTGTTATAAGAAATAAGTGTAACATAAAAATATGGATAAAATTTTTAATTTGTTATTCATAATAAATGTTAAAAATATAGGATTAATTGAGTTTTATCTCCCACCTCATTTTAGTTCTTGATTTTTAAAATATTCTCATTTTTGGTCCTTAATCTATTATCTTGTTTCAGTTTTAGTCCTTTTATATAACTAAGTACTAAAAACTTGACGAAATGTGTGAAAATTAAGGGATCAAAATTGAAAATCTAAAGTTTAACAACCAAAATTGAAAAGAACTATAATCCGTGTATTTATTCTAAAAACACAAAAGAAAAAAAATAACAATTTTTTTTTTTTTTTTTTTTTTTTTTTTAAAAAAAAAAAAATTTTTTTTTTTTTTTTTTTTTTTTTTGTAAAAACAACTTTTATATGTTTAATGTCTCGTTTAGTTCTCATATTTGAGCTTATAATTCTGATTCTATTATAATATTTTTCATCTTACAAAAAATTTAAATTCAAAGTTTATTCTTTCATAAAATTTATACTAATAAATCAGAGTCACTAACTTAAACGCAATCATTGATCTTATATATCTTTTATTTTGAGAGGACTGTTTAATATGCACTCAAAGAAAAGATATATATTCTACTGGTGGTGAGCCCACTTGAACAATTTTTTTTTGCTTTTTTAACTAAATCATGAGCCGCAATATTTACATATCAACTACTTCAAAGATAATATGCTTGGGATCGGAATATGAATATAACAGGTCCGTTTAGTTCGCTGATTTGAGTTGAGATGTAATTTTATGTGAAAATTTTTTATTATAAAAAAAAATTAAATGTGACTGTTTTTAAAAAAATTTTACTGTAACAAAACTCAAATTTTAAACTTAAATTGATTAAATGAAATAGTCCGAGACTCCAACAATCACTAGTACATCACTAATAATAATTTGCTATATTCCCTTTTTAAGGCTTTTGGATTGTTACTCCCATGTAGTGACTGAGGCAACAAAACCACAAAATTGGCATTAAGATCCGCGTGCCCTCTACTACCAAGCAAAGCTCAAGCCATGACAGAAACAAACCTTAAGGTCCCGTTCATTTCGTCGATTTGAGTTTATAATTCGAGTTTTACTATAGTAAAAAATTCTCAAAAACAGTCACTTTTAACTTTTTTACTACAGTAAAAAACTCTCACATAAAATCACATCTCAACTCGAATTATAAACTCGAATCAGCGAAGTGAACGGGCCTTAAATTCACTGAAATAACCTTTCCCATCATCATACCAAAAACTGCTTGCCAAGGGCTTTTGGTGATTTCGACTGACAACATTTCTCTACACGGTAAACAGTAATTCTCAATGGAGCAAGAAAAATGATACCAGAGAGAGCGTGAGAAGACCAAAAGAGAGTCATGATGTGCGAAAAATGCATGGACATGACATGTAATGTAATATGTAGATCCCAAGAAGATAAGGTGAGGTAAAACCAACAGAGGAAAAAATCAAACAAATCTCAGAGCCTATAATTGACAATTCGACCTTCTCCAGAGCCACACCATGTGAAAATTGCCAAAAAGTTTCAACAGTACTACTGGCCTGCCTGGGGCCCAAAACCAAGAAAAATAATTCAAACCAAGCAAAAAAAATCAACAATATTTCCCATACTCAAGAAAGAGAAAATAAAAGCATAAAGAAAGATTAATCTTGTTGCAATTTCTGTACATTCTATGTAAATTTCTGTACACGCCGTGGCAATATACTCTCTCTAACTGACGTCACAATGAATAACTTTTTTTTTTTCTAATGCCCCGAGAAAAATTAATATCATATGTATGTGTAAGTTATACAAACCTACTGGGTGAAAAAAAAAAAAAAAAAAAGCTGAAACCCATCTCGAATGCCCCCCGAAAAAAAAAATTCCGGGGGTTTTTTTTTTTTTTTTTTTTCCCCCCCTTCATTTTAGTGGTTTCACTAAGGATTGAAAAAGTGATTACCACAACGGCATTTCCAACCAAGAGGCTTGTAATTGGAGTACTTGTTACGAGGCGAGTCAAAGAACACGACCGGGTCGACAGCCCGGTCCAGGTTCGGCCGAACCGGTTCGCTTCTCGGCAGGGTTGGGACCTGGACCGCCATGCACGGATGGCACGCGTTGCACTTGTTGTGGCAGCTCGGTGGCATTGAACCGAGCCGGGTTTTCTCTCCAACCAACAAACCCTTGAAAAAAAAAAAAACAAAAACAAAATGAAAAACCGATAAAATCCCCAAAAACAAAACAAAACAAAATAAAACAGTACATTTTTCTGGCAGAGTTCTTAAAAGGGTTTCGTTTTTTCTCACCTTAGAAGAAGTCAAGGGCTGCGGTTGACGAGTGCAAAAGCAAGAAGGTGAACAAAGAAGAACAAAAATAAGAAGCGTAATGAATCTAATAATAGTGGTGAAATGGGGAAAGAGTCTAATCATAGTGGGGAAATGGGGAAATAGTGAATATATCATGGTAATATTGAGCATGAATATTATGCATGTCAATATCTTAAATTTTTCATGTCATGATCATAAAGTCATGAACAGAACAATCTAGTAAGTTAGCTGTAGAAGAAGAAAGAAGAAGAAGAAAAAAATGGCAAACAAGAACTAGCAAATACAAACCGAACGAAGAGAGAGAGAGAGAGAGAGATTAGTTTGGTTTGAGGATTTTCTGATGTTATATTATGTGGTGAATGAGTAATAAAGAGCAAAGAGAAGGAAAAAAAGGAGTGTGAATTAATGGAGGTTGGGGGAGGGTCCACCACAAAACTGAAGAGAGAGAATTTGAGAAAGCCACTGTGAAAAGCGCAGAAGAATGCAGTGTAAGGACAGAGTGAAAGGAACAATACGTGCAAGAGGAAAACGAAGTTTGGGACTTTGGGGAGTAATACTAATTACTGTCCACATCAGAAATCAATTTGGACTATTATTTTTCTATTCCAAGGAAATAGCTAGTCATATAATCATATTTTGTGTTGGAATATTAATATGCTGGTTTTTCTTGGTTGATCTCTTTTATTAATAAAGTCAGTTTTTAATCATCCGATCAAAATTAATATTAAAAAAATATGTAAGAAAAATAGTTTTTAATATAGATTGACGGGTGAAAATAGCAACTTTTTTAGTAATGCATTTTTGCAGGAGAAATCTCCTTTAACATATTATGGTGTTGGCGGGTCAAATTGTAAAATGGGACAGTAATTAATGTGGGTGAGCATTTAATAAGACAGAGAAGTTCAATCACTTTCTTTGTTTTGGGGTTTCCAATAAGTAGTGGTGTGGTGCTCAGAATTTCAGAAAATTTCTAGTTTGACTGCGATTGATGTAATAATTCATAGCTAGAGGTTGATTAACCAAAATGGGCTTATAACGTTTCTCTGTGAAGATGTTTGGAAGATGGGGTTTTCCCAATGTAATCTCTTTACACATATATGGAAAAGAAAAACAACAGTTATATTGATCAGATGTACGTAAATCAGCTAACCTTTGGGTTAAATGTCCAAAAATTTATCTTCTTTGATTCATGACTTTCAAAATCACACAAATTGTGGGCACATTTAGTTTATTGATTTGAATTTTTATATGAGAGTTTTTTATTATAATAAAAAGTTAGATATAATTATTTTAAAGAGTTTTTTATTATAACAAAACTCAAATTTTAAATTTAAATCGGTGAAATTAACATGACATTAACTCTAATTTATTTATCACAATTTATGGGGTAAAATTCAGGAACTTTTTCTAGGATTTATCCTAGCCTTTATTTTAAATTAGAAGAAAATATTTTATGGGGTAATATTTATAATGAGCAGAACATAACTCTAAATCGTAACGTATTTATCGAATATTAAATTATTATATTTTTTTCTCAAGTTAATACGGTTTTGATATAACCATATTGTTTAGAAGTGTAATCTATTATTTGTATATTTTTCGTTAACCATATCATAATTTTGGCTTTTCAATCGCTGCAAAAGTACGCAATTATATTTATACTGCAATTAATGCATATTTGACTAATAGTTATTTAATTAAAAGGATATTAATTAAAAATAAAATATAAAAAATTAGATTTATACTCTTTAAAAGATATTTATCTCATTTTCTTTTTTATAATTGACAAATACATGCCTTCTTTTAGCCAATGGTTCATTTTGGCTAATACGAAAGAGAGAAAAAAAAAAAAACAAGATTAAAAGTTTAACAAAATATTCCATCAGAAAAAGGTTTAACAAAATAGACACAACACACGGAGAATTGTTTCAGACTTCATTAATTTGTTTCACCATTCAAATCACAACAAAAACTTTTTGCTTCATTTATTTCTCAAACTTTTTACTACGACTCAAACTTTTTGTTGTATCTATAGTGAGTGAGGTCTTCAAGTTGTTTCATGTTTCATAATATTACTTTTTGTTCCCAGTAATATTTAATTTTCCTTTTCAAATAATTTATCTTCTCGTTGATTGGTCAAAGTTGATTTTACGGGTTGATCGTGTGCCTTTATTGCGTCATTGATGCGGATCTAGTTTGCTTATTTAGATGGCTACTAATTACATTTAATGGGCACGGTCCTTCCGGCTAAACTCAATCGTTGATCATTTTTTTTTTTTAAAGCCCGTTTGATTTATATATTAGAATTATAAAATTTAAATTATTTTTAATTTATGTGTATTTTTTTTATAAAAAATAATATTATAACGAATTATAAATTATAATTTAAATTAAAAAATGAATCTTCTAACTAAATGAGCTATTAATTTATCTTTAGATGGACCAATTGAGTTCATTACTTTTTGAGATGATTGTTAAGTTTCCTATTACTATTTTATGAATGTATTAACGATATTTGCTTGTTGGTTTGCCGCCCTTGCCCGTCTATCCACTCATGAGATCAATCTTTTGATGGGTAGGTTTGATTGATTTGAGAGTGCCGTGATTCATTTTCTAGTATTCAGCGGCTCGAGTTGCCACATATGAGGTATAAAATCCCATCTCAGTAATTATTTTAGGGTTTATTTAGTTCGTTATTCGAGTTGAGATGTAATTTTATGTGAGAGTTTTTTATTATAGTAAAAAAATTAGATGTAACTATTTTTGATAACTTTTTACTGTAATAAAAATCGAATTCTAAATTCGAATCGATGAAATAAACAGGGTCTTGTACTATATACACCAAATGTTTCCATTTTACACACACAGAGATATATGGCTAAGCTATTTGCATGTGTTCGAAAATGCTACTTTCAATTGAAAATGAAAATTAGCTTTTTTTTTTTATCATTTATTTCTTTTGGATAAGGAAATTATACTGAACTTGTTACAAGGATGACTAGGAACATCAGGTGGCATAAAGAATGTGTCCTTTCAAATATTAAGGAAGTTCCACAAAAATCCAAATAATGAACTTCTGTAAGAGTAACAAGCCCGTAAACCAAGCAAAAGTATCCTACCGGTCTAGCAATTTTTAGCATCTTTGATGTGCTCTTTAATTTGAGAATTTTTCTGGCATAAGCGTTGAAAAAATTAAATTATAAAAAATGCATTCTTTTTAATCGTTAAATATGTATAAAAAATTATCTATTTATATTTTTTAATTAAATATAATTTTAATTAGATTCAACAATTAAAAATCATAATAGAGAAATGCTATTTTTTAAGGTTTTTTTGTACGGACATAATAATAAAGGTTTTTGGTACTCTTTGAAGTACAAGTATTGTGATATTTTGATCTTAATTTTGCAAACTTTAAATTTTTTTGATTTTTGTAGTTTTGGTCCATGTAACTAAAATAACCAACGGAAGATTTTTAACATTTAACAAAAATAATCACATGTATATCATATGAAATTAAATTTTATAGATATAGTTATATTATGTGCAAAATGGTCTTCACTATTATTAAAACCCATTGAAAACTAGAGCATTTTGTGCATTTTAAGTTAGTAGATGCAATCTTCAGTTACGAGGTGATAGGGATATGATTATCTGTGTAAAATTGAGCAACTCTTCATTAATTTTAGTGTTATAGAAAACTGTCAAAAACTCCTTAAAAAAACTGTCAAAAAAATGCAGAGAGAAATTTGCTAAAAAAATGAAAAATGTTCATTATACTAATAGTTCAAAATTAATAGTGGTGATTACCCTAACAATGGGGAGATTTTTACTATAGAAGTTAGAAAAATAAACTATCGGTAAGTCTTTATTTTTTAATATTTAATTTGTAATTAAAATTATTTTTCTACATAATTTTTTTTAATGTGATTTTAACTATATTCATTCATTAAAAATGTGCGATTTTAATCACATTCAACCGTCAAAAATGTGTAATAAGTACCCGTATATGAGATAACATGCGGAAGAAGGACCCTAATAATAATTATAATCATATCTAGTTTAAGCACAATGTCGAGTCATATAGATAATATAATCACGATAGACTCGTTTTTTTAAACCAAAAAACATATAGGCATCGTTCACTTTACCGATTTGAGTTTAAAATTTGAGTTTTATTACAGTAAAAAGCTCTAAAAAACAGTCACATCTAACTTTTTTACTACAGTAAAAATTTCTCACATAAAGTCACATTTTAACTCGAATTTAAAACTCAAATTAACGAACCAAACGAGCCCACGAGAGATCAGAATTCAATGTTAATGTATACTTTACTCAAGTACTACCTCTTATAAGAACGTACATTAATTAAAACAGGCATGATCAGGCCGGCTAGTATTCCCTTGGATTTTAGTATTTTACCTTTCCTGATTCCTTTAATTATGTGATATTTACGGATCGCAATGAGTCCAAGCTGCCAACTGATTAACAGTGAGATTGTGGAGAGAGAGAGAGAGAGAGAGAGAGAGAGAGAGAGAGAGAGAGAGAGAGAGAGAGAGAGAGAGAGAGAGAGAGAGAGAGAGAGAGAGAAAGAGAGAGAGAGAGAGAGAGATTTTGACAGTGAATAATATTGATCAATGACTCAACGTACGTAAATTATAAAAAAAAAAGACTCAACGTACGTACGTATATATATATATATATGCACATCATTTTTTACTGTACGTGAAAGGTGAAAAAGAATATTTTCCCAGCAAACAAACAAACAAAATGAAAGATTAGCAAAAAAAAAAAAAAAAAAACAAGTGAGTACATATATATGCACATCTTTTTTTACTGTACGTGCAAGGGGAAAAAGAATATTTTCCCAGCAAACAAACAAACAAAATGAAAGATTAGCAAAAATAAAAAAAACAAACAAACAAACAAAATGAAAGAAAGAGAGAAAATAAAGGCAGGCAGGCGCATGAAAATAGATGTGCAGCCTGCAACTTTTAAAAAGAAAAAAACGAAATCTCAGAATTGTAATTCTGAATAACTATATGAGAATATAAATTATAAAATTAGTATTATAACCGAAAATACATATCGATCACTTATAATGGTCTTATGAATGGAAGGGGAAAAAAAAAAGGCATAATTTATATCGTCTAGCTGAAGAATTGGAGTAACATTAATATGTGAATCTAACTATATAGATGAATTGGTCTAAGGGGTTGTTTTATTAAATACTATAAGAGTGATGAGATGCCATAAAATGATAAGGTGGTTACGCCTGCGATTCAGACCGTACAAAGTTTCACATGCATGCATATTGTAATCCAAGATTCAGCGTTATTTTAAGCTGTTTGTACGTATGATCTTTTATTACGTACGGCATTAATTTTTTATACTCTCTATACACAGAGGTCCCCTACCTAATACAATGACCAAAACCCTTAAAATTTCAAGGAAAAAGAAAGAAGAAAGAGAGAACTTTCGTCAAGGCTTAGGCGTCTTGGGTTTGGCTTTATTTATTTGGCTGAAGAGAACAGTATTAAATTGGGTTGGCACTCTTTTTTTTTTTTTTTTTTTTTTTTTTCTGTTTTGAAATAGGATACTTGTATTAACATGCCAAATATATATTTTTTAACACGC
This sequence comes from Morus notabilis, assembly GCF_000414095.1. Taxonomy (NCBI): domain Eukaryota; kingdom Viridiplantae; phylum Streptophyta; class Magnoliopsida; order Rosales; family Moraceae; genus Morus; species Morus notabilis. The sequence continues at coordinate 612,154 of NW_010357121.1, forward strand.
CAAAGATATTAAACATTCATCAATCTTTGCCTGATTTTTTTTTTTTTTTTTTTTTTTTTTTTTTTTTTTTTTTTTTTGTATTAGGAATATCGTGATTAAAATAAAGCGCCTGCCGTCTTGTACAATAACACCCTCTACAGGTGAAGAAAAGTAGACAAACCAAATAAACTCATTGTTTATAGTAATAGCATGTGAAATGACTGACGTATATTAGTCTCCTCATACATGGCAAATCCTAAATCCTGAAAAAATAAACAAACAAATAAGCTAGATATTTGACAATATTAACACCCAAAATCAGTACTGCTTCAGAAAATATTAGTCCTTTAGTGCTTAGACACTTGCCAATGAACCTAATTCCACCAATTTAAAATTTATGGCTCATTTAGTTCGTTGATTTGAGTTTTTAATTCAAATTGAGATGTGACTTTATATTATAACTTTTCACTGTAGCAAAAAAAAAAAAAATTAAATAAATAAATATGGCTGTTTCTGATAACTTTTTACTATTACAAAACTCGAATCGGTGAAATGAACGGGGCCTTAGTCGGTCCCATATATCTTGCCAAAACGAGACTTAACAAGGAAAAAGTTTTAGCTTCAGCATCCCAATCAGCAGAAAAGGGCACCGAGATGGATGTTTGGTTCATGGATTCAGAACAATAATTCAGAATCATTCTCGATTTACGTGTGTTTTGTGTGAGAGAAAATACTATATCGGACTACAAACTATTATTCAAATCATAGTACGAATCTACCAACTAAATGCAACTTTTGGCTAATGTTACCATAATAAAAATAGTGAAATCCCTTATAATAGCTCGTATTACTATATATTTGTATGGAAGTAGTAGCATTCACCTTTGCGTACGTTTTTGTAACAATTTCAATCAGATGGAATTCATTTAGCTTGAGCTCAAACATTGACATGATCGGGCTTGGGTTTGCTCCATTTCGTAAAATAGAGAGATAGTGCTCCGGATATTATAATTGATAGTTACCTGAACGAAACAAAGAGAAAGAATTTTTTATTCCATTCCCATATATTATATGGCAAATAAAAAAGTAATTCTAATTTAATATTGGTAATGGAATGTGCCAAACTATGACGTTTGCAAGCAAAGAATAAGGATACAAAAGGGCCTTAAAACACATTAATCACTACAAAAATTAGGCGTATTAGCGATGTAGCATATAGCGGCGAATTTTTCCCTTACTATAGGGCATAAATAGCAATGAAATGAGCCCAACCAAAGTAGGTCAGAGGGCTTTCTGAAGGGACTGGTACTTTGGCTATGTAGCGAATTCACCGCTACAATGTGGCCCTGATCAATTCTCTCTAAAACCATTTCTTTAACCTGTAGTGAGAAATTTTTTCCTCGCTAAAAAGGGTTTCAAAAACTGTTATAGCACCGTATATTAGACCCTATTCATTTCACCGATTCGAGTTTAAAATTTGAGTTTTGCTACAATTAAAAGCTCTCAGAAACAGTTACATTTAACTTTTTTACTACAGTAAAAAACTCTCACATAAAGTCACATCTCAACTCAAATTAAAAATTCGAATTATCGAACTAAACGGGCCCTTAGTAACTATATTTTTTTCTTGTAAAACCTTTTGCGTGGCATTCAAAATGCCCGCATTTATTTTCAAGAAACTTGAAGCATACAACAAGGGATTTAGCCGCCATTATAGATTTTTTCCTTTTTTATTTGGCATGGAATGAAATTATCCGCACAAAAATTGGCAAAAAAAATTAAACCCTATCACTGCGACATTTTTCGCTGCTATATATCGCTCAGATGACCAAAATTGACTGAAGCCTCTTTCTTCCCTAATTTTCTTCCGAATCCTTTCCCTCTCCAACCTCCCCATTTTCTCAAAAGGTATGTAAGTAAATTTTTTTAAGTACGCATACGAATTGGATTTGCAGTGACTTTAATTCTAAATCGTGCAATCTAAGTAAATTATGTATCCTACTCTATATTCTCACTCTGAATCTTGCCCAATTCAAATTCCTCTGCCTGTAAGTACGCACAAATAAAAACACAATAAGAGTTTTTAATTTTTAACCGTTTTTAACTTTTATATATATATATATATATTTTGAGAATACAGAAATAACTATTGTTCTTGATCGTAGATATATATCTTCAATAGAAAAAAAAACTAAAAAAATAAAATGGAAGAGCAGTATACATTTGTTTCTTTTCTGTTTTTCCCATAAATTTTTGATTATTTATTTATTTTCTCTTTCTTTTCTTTTTATCGGTATCTTGGACATTTCAATATAGTCAAGACAACATATTAACTGAGATAAAGTTCTCATTTTCGTGTAACAATTTATCTCATGCAATTCACCGATTCGAGTTTTCACCACCGGTGCAAGAGCAGTATACATTTGTTTCTTTTCTGTTTTTCCCATAAATTTTTGATTATTTATTTATTTTCTCTTTCTTTTCTTTTTATCGGTATCTTGGACATTTCAATATAGTCAAGACAACATATTAACTGAGATAAAGTTCTCATTTTCGTGTAACAATTTATCTCATGCAATTCACCGATTCGAGTTTTCACCACCGGTGCCTTATAGTATTGCTCAACCTGGAGGCTATGAATTCTCAGTTAGAGTTGAAAATTTGGTCTGCCCAGCCCGGAGACTTAATAGGAAAGTTTAGGCCGGGCTGGTCCTAAGACCCAGCGAGCCTGGCCTGAGCCAAGTATAACTTAAATTTATAAAAATAAAAAAATGGTAAGAAAATACATAATAAATAGTGAATATGCCAAAATTTAATGGAATAAGATGTTATGTATGTAATTATAACTGCCCCATTAAAAGCCTTACCAAGAAAAACTCATTGGGATAAAATCTTAGTAACGAAAAAAGAGTGCAATATTATTTTCATAATTACACATTATATATACTTAAAAAATAGAAAAATACATAGTTATTCAAAAACAAAAATATCTAACTGCTAGCTACACTACTTCCGGCATCGTAAGTGTCATCGTTAATGTATAAGTTCTAAAATTGATCCATTAAATCTTTGCCTTAGGTTGTGTGTTGCATTTACAAAGAAGCATTTTTCTAATCTTTCAAACATATTACTACCACAACCATTTTTGTAGTCAACGAAGTACTTCTTTCTTCAATTATCCTCCCAGTTGTACTAAAGGCATGTTCTAAAGACACCGTCGATACTGGAATAATCAAGATATCACGTGCTAATATTGAAAGCACTGGAATAGTCAAGATATCACTTGCGATTGGCAGGAAGGAGAAACTAGCTGGCCCCACCTACTGCGACACTAACACGTTTGTTCCTTTTCGTTATTCGACGACTTAAAAAATTTTCTAGTTTATTTTTATTATTATTATTTATTATATTCATTTATTAATTTTGAATTGATATGTGGTCCACTTTTGTCTATTTTAACACCATTTTATGCTAAAATTCTGATACTTCTAAGATAGAGGTGAAAGTTTGCCTAGGCCCGACGGCCCGAATGGGAATTTTGGATTAGGCCAACCCGACCCATTATTTACACCAGGCCAAGCAGGCCAGGTCTTGAAAGGAGGATGGTTTGCTCGACCTGAAATTTACAATGTATTTTTAAGGAAAAAATTTAAAAAGAACCTAGGCTCGACCCGGCTCGAACACTGAACCAGGTCGAGCCATGCCGAGACTAGGCCAACAGTTTCAGGTCTCAGGTCAGCTCGTTTAGCCCGGCCCAAACTTGTAGCTCTATCCTCAGATAAAAATACTATATGGAATAAAATAAAACTACACAATTGCACTAAAATAAAATAAAATCACACCAAATTAAATAAAAAAATTAGACAAAATAAAATAGAATTAATTTAAAACACGACGACATAATTTAAAATTTTTTCTGTCTGCCCTTGCTTAAGATTTTTTCCACGTCATTGTTTTCATTTCTTTTATGCCTTTTTTTTCTTCTTTCTCTTTTTTTAAACAATTTGCATAACCAATGTTTTAAATTAATCAATCACGCGTAACACGTTTTAAGGACTAAAACTAAATAAAAATTATAAAAGAAAAAAAAAGTGTTGATTTGTGGTCTGATTTTATCCGTTTTAACACCATTTTGCGCCAAATTTTCGATGTTGTTTAAATAACAATACTATAAATAATTTGAATAAAATTAAATTTAAACAAAAATATGCTAAAATAAAATAAAATCACACTAAATTAAATAAAAAACACAACAACAACAACAAAAAAACAACTAATTTAAAATATAACAAAATATATTAAACTTTTTCATGTCTTTTACTTCAAATCTTTTTCCGCTTTTATCTTTGTTTCTTTTATGTCTTTTTTTTTCTTTCTTCTCTTTTTTTTTTTTAAACAAAGTAATAGTTATTTTGAATGTTACACAGCGTTCGCTATAGGCTAGTAACCCTAAAATGCATTGTCAAAACTTTACGTTCAACGAAAAGAAAAAGGCAGTGTCAAAAAAGATAAAAATAAACCATTGTTTTTAATGAGCAACAAGTTGGTTTGGATATAGAGAACCCAAAATCAATGTCGTTTTAAAGCCTATTTAATCTTCAAAACTTTCGATTGCTTTTTCCCAATATGAAGATTGACAACTAGGAAGGGAAGAATTTGTAAATAATAATAAATAAAAAAAACTAAAGGAATTAAACTGTAATAACTTTAAAAAATAAAAGAATAATTGTGAGAAATGTGATTGTAATTATGACCTTGGATTCACACCCTGTTAAACTTCCAATATGACTAGCTAGGTACTTGGTATTTTCAATTAGTATAGGAAGTTTTAGACTCGACTATTTAGTGCGTCGTTAGAAATTCGATGGAATATTGTAGGAAATTAATAATTTTGGAGTTCGGGGATATTTGGTAGAAGATGAGCAAGAGAGAAACGTTAATAGAGAAACAACTTTTGCACTGGAATTTAATCAAGCAAGCTAGTATGAAAATGTTAAACGGCACCACCAATGCCTTATAGCATTGCTTAGTTAGTAGGTGATATAAATGAAAATGAGCCGTCTGATGTGAGAGTTTTAACTGTAGTAGAAAAATTTATATGTGATTTTTTATGAGAGTTTTTAAAAATAGTAAATTTAGAATAGACGTGACTTTTTGTGAGAGCTTTTAACTGTAGTAAAATTAAAATTAAAAACTTAAATCGGTGAAATGAATGAGACCATAAACTTATAATATCGGTGCTCTTAGTTAGAGTTAAAAATTCGGTCCGCCCGGCCCGGAGACTCAATAGGAAAGTTTGGGCTGGGCCGGCCCTAAGACCTAGCGGGCTTGGCCCGGGCCGAGTATAACATAAATTTATAAAAATAAAAAAATGGTAATGAAATACATAATAAATTGTGAATATGTCAAAATTTAAATGGAATAATATTTTATATATGTAATTATAAGTGCCTCATTAAAAATCTTACCAAGAAAAATCTATTGGGATAAAATCTTACTAATTAAAAAAGAGTGCAGTATTATTTTTATAGTTACACTTTATATGTACTTAAAAAATGGAAAAATACATAGTTATTCAAAGAAATTGTAGAGGGCTTTGTTGATTTTGATTTCCAGATTAAATAGGCTGGATTGAACCGTTGCCTTGAACTTTTCGAACAGTTCCAATTTGCGCTAAAAACATTTAGACCGTGTTTGGAATTGATCTCGTTTTTATTTTTCATGTTTTTCGAAAAAGAAAAAATGAAAACGCTTTTAAAACGCCGTTTGACGCAATAAAAACAAAAAATAAAAATGAAAATGATTTTTTAATTTAGTGTAAAATGAGAGAGAAATGAAAAATAATTTTTAGTCGTTTTTCATTTTCTCATCTCTCTAGCAGAGAGAGAGAGAGACATTATTAGGTTTTTTTACACTGAAAATAATCTCTTGATAAAACTACCAAACGCATTTTTAAAAATGATTTCTGTCTGAGATTGAAAACGTTTTCATTTTCATTTTCATACAAAGAACAAAATCATTTTGGAACGAGTTCCAAACGCTCCCAACGTTTTGACAATTTGCTCCTTGAATTTACTAATGTGGAGCTAACCATCCCCAATTCGTGATAACTATGTTAATTTTTTGACAGAATTTTGACATGTAATTTTCATATACAGATCTTTAATTACCATATGAATAAATTGAAATCTTTCTTTTCATGTCGCTTCATAATTTGTTTTGTTAATTTTCTTGTCTGCAAGTGCACAATCGCTTCGGACATTGAAGCTGAGTGGTAGCAACATCCCCGATCTAGCCATGGCCAGTGCTGCCGCGAGACTCACCTCCATAACTTATTTGGATGTGAGCCACTGCACATACATTGGACCCGTTGCGCTCGAGGCAATCGGGAAGCACTGTAAGCATCTAGTGAAGTTGGAGAGAAATGCATACCTGATGATGATTTTGGGAAGCTCTCTAGATGGTGAGGCTTTTGCTATAGCAGCCACAATGCCAAAACTAAAACAGCTTAGCATTACCAATACGTGTACCAGTACTGATGGTGTACTCAAGATACTCTCCAGTTGCCCGGATCTCGAGTTATTGGATATTAGAGGGTGTAGAGAAGTGAAACTTGATGAACCTTTTGTCAAGAAATTCTCTCAACTTAGGATTCTGGGACCGGAACTAGTAGATTATGGTCCCGGTATTTCCGCCTATGTTGCATTTTATCCATACATTAGACATTTATTTTCCGGGTTGGATGATATAGAGATGATTATGGACTTCGAACTGGATCTTGACGACCCTACATGGCTTTCAGAACTACTTTTAGAGGATTAAGGGTAGTGCATTACGTATGAGACTCTTGGTTGGAACTATTTTCTTCACTTCTTTGTGATCACTGTCATGCATGCTTGTGTTCTCTATGGTTTTTCTATGTCGTTTGATAATTGTGGAAAGGCTCTTGTATTGTATTGGCCTTTTTGAGTTGAATACATATTGAGAACATCTCTTATTACTGAACCAAACTTATATACACAGTAGACTTTACTATGGTTGCGTTGAGTGATAAGGTTAAAACACTCAACATGTGTCACTTCCACATAGACTTAGTTAGACAAGAAAGATGACAGTTTTGAAAAAAAAAAGACTTAATTATCAGGTATGTTTCTTAAAAAAATAAAAAAAAAATAAAAAGTTAAAAGTCACACGTGTTAAGCATCTGAAAAAAAGTGAGATAAATTTTTGTATTTAACATTCCTGGGTCTTAAAATTAAAGAGGCTACATATACATCCCAATATAAGATTCAAATATATTTGCGGTACTAGTTCTGCTGTTTTCTTACAAATATTATTGGAATCTTACCTATTAGTTGACATCAATATATAGTAACCAAACGCAACTAATAAAAGACTCAACAGGTTATTCTCTCCTTTTGCACGTGAAAGTAGTTTCTCCTTCCCTTTGACACTATTAAAAAAAAAAAAAAAAAGGAGAATAGTAGAAAATAAGTCAATATGAAAAGTTTAAGGTCCCGTTCAGTTCGTTAATTCGAATTTTTAATTCGAGTTGAGATGTGATGTTGTGTAAGAATTTTTTACTGTAGCAAAAAAATTAGATGTGATTGTTTTTTAGAGCTTTTTACTGTAGTAAAACTCGAATCAATGAAATGAACGGAGCCTAAGAAAGTATATAGGCCAATTTTTAGTTATAGAAATTAATAGACCATAACTTGTCAAGTTATGGTTCATAACCAGATAAGTTATGGACAAACTTGTCAAGTTATAGTTCATAACCAGACAAGTTATGAACGAAAACAATAATTTGACCTATTTATCAACTTATGTAAACTATTGGCCTATTAATTTTAATTTATCTCAAGTTTTGACCTATTTCTCTCTTTCTTCTAAAAGAAAAGGTGATGATGACACATGTGCATCACATTTTTTTTTTAATTTTCTTTCTTTTTTAACATTTCATGATTTCTTTTTATTTTTATTTTTTTTCAAAGTTCCTATGCAGTTTAATTTTATTTACGACGTATTTTTTGAAACACTTTTTTTTTCCTTACTTTACACTTACTAAAATTTTTTATTTTAAATACATCCATATTTTTTCTTTTTTGTAAAAGATTATTATTCAGTTTAATTCTTTTAATATGTTTCTCAAAATAGACTTTTTCCTATTGCCATATATATATATATATATATTTTTTTTTTTTTTTTCCTCTCGGTGATACTCTTAATATTGTTTATCTTAGAAATAAAACTACTCTAATTATCTCAATTTAAATAGTTTCTCTCACATATGAGCATACCTCATAATTTTTTTCCCTAATCGCTTTACTGATATTATATCTTCTTAAATGTATCTCTACCTAAATATTTTTTTCCTTAACCCCTCGTAAATATTATTGTTTCATGTGTACCCCATAAATAATTTACTCTAATTTACTCAACTAAAATTTTTGTTAATTTACCTTTTCACTACGCCCTACTTTTTTTTTTTGTTATTAAACTCTTTAAAGAACACTAAACCAAGAAAAAAAATTTAGGAAATTTTAAATTTATATATCTAAACAAATATAACACGTTGAATACCTGCAGGATTTCAACTAGTATAATGAAAAGTAAAAGATTGGTCCCACGAGGATTTGTTACTAATTTTCGCTAACTATTAAAATTATGTCAAATCTAATTTTATCCGACCTGTCAAGATTAAGCTATAATGAAGCGGGTAAATAAATAAAATTGTAATGCAAATTAACTAACGAGCTAATGACAACTATCAAATAAAATAAAAACAAGCTCTAACTGCGGAAAATCAAATCAAAAAAATTTGACGGAGTTAAAATCAATGACAAGGTTCTAGGATTGCAATTGTTCATTTGAATTAATTCTACTCTCTCATTGATTGAATTAAATTAATGGAATTGTTAGTCGAATTAATGCACTAATTTATTCACATCAATCCAAACCCCTATATTTCTATAAGGAATTAATCAACATGAATCTATTAAGATCAAGCATTCCAAGTGACTATACATGCACTAAGGATATATTTCTATTCCAAATTGCACAAGTTATCCTATTATTGATCAAGACTAAAGAAATTCATTTTCCAACTTCATTCATGTCCAATAACATCATCTAATGAGTGGCCAAACCATTAAGAGCATTAAGCACCTAATATAATAAAACAATTCCAATAATCAAACACAAATTAAAGAGAGCAAATAACTGAAAATGCATCATTAGGGCTACATTCCCTAGGTAATTAAACTAAAACATTTCCAAAATCAAAGTGCAAATAGAAAATAAAAAGTCCAACACCATTTATGTTGGGAATAGTATCCTTAAAATTTTATTATTTATTTAATAAAATAGAAATTTCATTATTTTATTTACCTGTATTTTTGTGTACTTTACGTATATCATAAAAAATTTCACAATTATTTATATGATCTTAAATATTGTATATAATTATTCTACTAAAAGATAATATTTAAGAATAATAATCAAAATGAGTCCCTAATGAATTTATTTCTTTATCAGCAACTTGAATCTGACGAGTCATTTTTTTTTTCCCCCCCTTTCAAATCAACAACGTAGAAATGCAGTTTTCGAAGATCAAATTGTGTTATAAGGCTAACAAACTTCTAATAGAATGCTTAACAACAGGAGAAGCATCTTATTGCAATCAATTATTTCCTTCCAACAATAACCCACAGATAATCTTGCCTTGAAGTGAAACTATACTTGTACGAGAAAATCCCTTGTTCCTTACATACAACCGGCATCAGACGCTGCAGACCATCTATCTCCATCAAGGCGAAAACCTCATTCTCCTTCCGTTATTGATGAGAACATGCCAATGTCACCTCAGGTCTTTTAGCATTGTTTTAAGTTTATTCACGGTTAAAACATGTTTTATGATGATAGTCTTGAATGTAATGAACCACCTAATAAGCTCCTCAAAGTACATACGGTTTTTTCGCGTAGGATGGTGATATGGCTCTGAAAGAATAGTTTGATTTTGGGTAGAGTTTATGACACAGCTCAAATGTACTCGTATTTTCTTCGATAAAATTTAAAGTCTACGTATCAAATTCACAGGCCGCAAATTATTCGTGGAACTAGTGTCTTTTTTTTTTTCCGGAACATAGAAAGTGTCATCTAATTGATTATTACGCAATAAAAATGGAATGGATGAAAGTTGCAGGCTCGAATGAAGTGTGCAGATGGGATACTGATCATGATATCAAACTTCAAGTCATGAAAGAGATTGTGTAATCAACAAAGAAAAAACCACACTACTATGGACAATAAAATGATTTTGGCAAATGTTGAAACCAACATTGAGAAATCATAATTGCTCATTTGGGATTTAGCAGATTTGACCGGTATAATTCTTCATCCGTTATTAGTGGCGGTATACTCCATGTTCCGAGGGGATGTTTAGACATATTCCCTCCTAACAAAATTCAAGTTCCAGTAAAGAAGAGTTCCCGGGAGGAAGCGAAAAGTGCAGAGAGTCTGGTCCAATCTCACAAAATAGGACATAAAATAGTGACATTTACCTTCTCTTGTAGCTTCTTCACATCTTCTCTGGTAATTCAAGGACAGTTGGGGATCCAAAGTCTTCAATAACATGTTGTACTTTTCTTCAGCCTCAGTTATGTATTTAGCCTGAAGAAGAAAAATACAAAAATCAAAAGGATTCTGGGTGTAGATATATCTTTACTTTTAGTTACTAAAGTCAACAAGAAACCTGGCATACTCACCAACATAGTGGGGGCGGAAGCTCCATATATCCTTACGAACATGCGCAGAACATTGAAATTATTGTCTAATACATCATCCTGCAGGTGGAAAGAAATCAACACTAGGACACTAAATTGAAAAAAAAAAATAAAACGAGTGTATTATTAGACTTGGAACGTGATTGACCCACCTCATAGTCAAATCTGCAGTGTAATCATCAAATGAAGCGAGCATTAATCTCGCCATATAGGTTTTGTCATAGACAAATACTATTATTAATTATTGGCATAATAAAATGTAATCAATAAAAGAAGCCAAAGGTACCAGAGGACTTTATGCTTCGTGATGATCAGACGGCGTATTCGGGCATGCGATCATGCAAAAAAAAAAAAAAGGGATTACTTACAGATCATCAGCTACCTCCACAAGGAATTCTGAGATTGAAAGGAAGTCCATATGCAGCTCATCAACCTTCGGAATAGCTTCAAAGGAACCACAACCGAATGAAACTTGTTCCAACATACTCAAAAAACTTGATGTTGTTTATAATAACAGAAACAATATGTTCAAAAGAAATGCCAGTATATGCATATAAACACACAATGCAGATAGAAACGAGCACCTGTTCTCCTCTCAACTGATACAGGAGAAGGTTCAGCACTCGATAATCGAAAGATTTCAGATGAATTGCCTTTATAACATCTTCAACAGATATCTGAACAGCCACATCACTCATCAGACTCTAAATAGAGCCAGTACGAACTCGAGGAAAATTTTTCCATGACATTAACCGAGAATGAAATACATACCTCCTTTCTGTTCACTAGGGCACAACAAAGCATTCTTTCGAGTGCCCAGTACTCTTCTCCATGCTTGAATTCTTCTTTTATTCTTAACCATGCCAAAAAAAAAAAAAAAAAAAGATAGAAGACTGTAAGCTCAAAGCTATACTTTTCCTTCCCCATTTGTGTAAGAAAGAAAATGGTCAGAAACCAAGATACTGAACCTCTCAGTCAAAAGGCCGTGATAACCAAGTAGACCAACCAATGATCTGAAAGGGTCACTCACGAATACATTTGTAAATTTAGCAATTAATCTCAGGTTTTCTTCCTGCAAATGAATAAGAATAATATTGAATAAATACATATTTTAGTTTCTAAGTTTTTATGGTTAGTTCTACCAAAGTTCTTGGTGTAACCATCTCGTATACTTCTTCTGAGGATTTCACTCTATTACTTGGCGCTTGCACTATCTTCTCATTCAAACTATCCAGCTGCAACCAAAAACCCCATGTTTGATAAGGAAAAGAATGTTTATAGAAGCTCAATACCAGGAACTAACAGTGGAAAGTCTATGGACCATACCATCCTAGCACTCAACTATGCTTTCAAATGTTAAGAAATAATCTTATTGATTTCTCGTACCAAGTCAAGTTGTAATCCACAGGTTTTTATAAGCAAGTATATTCAATACAATCCAAGTATATATTCCATTTCCCCATGACCATAGTGGTTACATGGACAATAGCGTACGAAGCCGGATATAGAAAACTACTGACAAACTAAAAACATAATCATAAGATTTATTAATAATAATTAAAAATATTTTGGGATTCCACAAGGGAAGCCTACAATTATATCTAGGATGGGAAGGTAGAAAGAGGAGATTAAAAAGGTAGAAAAGAAGGAATGGTAAGAGAGACGAACAGAGAGAGAGAGAGGATATGAAAAGGAGTTGTTTTTCAGTCATAGAAGTTGTGTTTTGCAACCTATTTTTGGAGCTCTATTTATAGAGCTAATTTTGAAGTGGAATCACTGCAGCCCTGTGACAGATATTATGAACAATACCTGTGTCATATCAAACTAGAGCTATAAATTTGATGCTTCATTGGATTTTAAAGCAATCATCTACATTACTCTGGGCACAATCAATACTACCTTGACCATAGCTATTTTTTCCATCTTCAGAATCTTCATCAATTTGGGAAAGGATCTAGTTCAGCAGATTTTTGTATTCTTCCTTTATCTTTATTGTCACTAGTTTTGAACTAGATTGACTTTTTGTTGTAGAAACCTAAATGAAGACTTGTTTATTATGTTCAACCTGTTCTTTTAGCAAGAAATAATTTTGGATTCTTGATAAACGTGATAAGCATTATATTTTGTCATCATTTTACTTGGAAAGCTCAGTACAGACTAGCGAGTTTTGGTGGATGATCTTGTAGCAACAAGAGAGGAAATTTTGAGAAGTAGAATGGGAATTCTATTTTCTTGTTCTTCTTGGGATGGTTGATGTTTTTGAAGGAAAATTTGGAACCCATCAATGCCAAGTTTGGGAAGATGCTAAGGACGGCCCCAAATTTTGTCCACCAATTACAAAAATAGTGGAGAAAAACAAATTTTAACTCCTTTTTTTCTGAAATAGAAGAGCCACAGTGTAGATTTTGAGAATTTTTCTGAAAAGCATATTGTCATGCATCCATATAAGCCCAATAGTTGTAACCAAAGGGATGAAATGTCTGCAAGAATTTTCTGCATCAGGATAAATCCTTATCCCGTGCTCAAATGCTGTAGTAAGTTTGAGAACATGTATAGTGGAATGAGACAACACTTGTGTCATCATTCATAAAACTTTTGTGTTTTTCTAATATCATTAGGGATTAAGAAAAAACTTTTCAGAATTTCTTTATAAATATATATATATATATATATATATATATATATAATTTGCAAGGGATTAT